>NC_069144.1:43169716-43209266 GCF_943734635.1 Anopheles cruzii | reverse complement strand
TTTAGAACGGCTTTGTTTTACTTATCCTCTGGTCAGTCTAACTCTTGAACATGCTAGCCAAATGTTCATTAATCAGTTCAAAAATGCTTTTTGACCTTGACTCCTACTTCTTTACCTTAACCATCTTCTATGGAAGTGTAAAGTTGTTTCACAAATTTAAATCATTCGCATCAAATTTAGCAGCGACCTGTCAATAATTTTTTTCAGCTCAATTGGCAGTGTTAATCGACTTTTATAATGAGATTGATTAGTATAAAACACATCTTGCTATAAAACACAACAACGTTTGAATGCTATGTAACTGCTCGCAGAAGTAATCCAAGGAAGGTTAGAACTGACCAAAACCAGACCAATACAAAATGAAAGAATTGGTAATTCATTTGAATTAATGCGTTAGGTTTTGGTAGATAAGTTGTCGGCGATCAACAAAACTAAAATTAGTACTTCATCCTACGTATGCTCTCCTGTGACTATTTCAAACTAAAATTACCAATTGCCCTGGGGTTAGACGAAGCCTTTTCTAGATTTGATTGCCCGATCCTATCGAACATTAAAATAACAACCTTATTGGTTATTGTATTCTTTGTGCTACGTATTACTTGCTACTTCATCCGACCAATTTGATTGTGTTGTTGCCCCTTTTCTCACGCGTTTCAAATTGGAGTAAATTAAAATGCCACTATCGACCACGAGTTTCGATCAAACATTCGAACCTCACACAAGAAGTAAAGCAGCAAAACAATGGCACAGACTGACGATTGTCCTCCAATGACCGGGGTTTTTTTCGCGATTGTTCCGAGCAAATTCCTCATCGTTCAGCACCGCGAATCGCTAACCTTTCGGAAACATGTTGGGCCAAAAATCAGGAGATCGATCGAAATGGCGAGACACGCGCTCGTATCGAGACGTTCTCATCGAGCCACGTGCCGCACTACGCGTCGTCGTCCTCGCCGTCGTCTGACAGCGCCCGACGGGCTGAAGCAAACAGCCTTTCAACCCCCGGCACCCGTACTCCGCGCCCCCCGGTGGTTACTTTAAGTGAGGCTCCTCGAAACTCTCGGGCGAGGCCCAACAAGTTGTCGACTTGTTGGACCGAGCCCCGGGGCCCAGCAACAGTTTGGCCGTTTCGGGCCGGCTCCAACCCGCTGGTGACGCAACTTTTGCCGCCGTCAGAGGGCGGGCTGCACAAAATTCCGGAAGAGAGTGCCCGGGTGAGGGGTGGCAAGCCAAAACAACGTCAACGGGCGGAGTGCGAAGAAATGGGATGAAAAAAAAGGAAAATTATCGTCATATGTTGGCAACATTTTCCCGGTTGCGAGGGCCGCGAAGGTTGCAAATGCAGATTGCGGGGTTGCGGGGCCGGTGGGCGGGTAGCAAGCAAAAGGTGTTAATGGCATTTCAGCTCTCGTCCCCGTGCGCTTCTCCGTCGCGTCGTCGCCCTTCCCTGGGCACTATCTGCGCGGTTAGTAACCGCCCCAAAGGTCCGTGAATTCCACCGGAGGGCAACTTTCTGGGGCGCAGTTTGTTCACCCAACTAATGACATTAAGCGAAAAAGCAACAGTCCCCGCCGGCCGCCTCGCGTCCCGTAGGGTCGTCCCCGTCGCATTACGGAGGGACCATGCAAAAGGAACCAAGCAGCAAAAAAAAAGGAAGCGAAACGAACTGACAACCCAAACACAACCCACGGCCCCAGAGATGGTTCTCGGGTGCCTGTGGTGGTCCGCTGGGTCACACGAGAGAGAGAGAGAGAGAGAGAGAGAGAGAGAGAGAAGACGAAGAAGCGAAGCAGAACGACGGTGATAAAACCGGGCCCAGTTCGGGCCAGGTGAAAACGAGGAAAGCGCAGGAAAATCACTCGGAATTAAATTAAATATTTCCACGTCTGACATTCTGTGTCGTGAGAATCGCGCTTCGAAAGCATTTCCTGGCGTTGGACTGAAGAGCCAGGGTGAGAGCAAGAGAGAGAGCGAGAGAATGTCAGCAATTTTTGCGTTCTTTTTTCCATCCCTCTCGCTGCCCGCCAAAGCGGACCGCTAAGTAGAGCAAGTTCCCCGCACGTCACGGACCGACCTCAAGAACTTTCACTGCCTCCTGCCTTCCCTCACTCCGCCCACCCACGAGGATGATCATCGTTTCAACAGTTGGTTTTCCGCACCGCCGTCCGCCACCGAAAATCCGCCATCCTCCCCTGGGAATCCCGGAGGCTTCCCGAGAATCCCGAAAAACAACGCCCGGAATTCATCATCCAGCAGGGGTTCCGGGGGCGGGAGCGGGTGGTCACGGGGCCGGGTATGGTTGTATTCGTTATTGGAATTATAATATTTCCACCTCAAGCGATCGGCTTCGGAGGGTGCGGTCCACGTGGCGGGCGCGATGGAGCCGCCCGGTGCCCCACGGTACCGCACTGGCTGCGTCCTGGCGGTGATGCTTGTTTTCGTCCCCCCCGAACGTTTTTTTACTCTCTCTCTCTCTCTCTCTCTCTCTCTCTCTCTCTCTGTCTCGTTCATTCATCGTTCGTCAGCCGGGTGGCGCGGGAGGGCAGCCGGCGGTGGACGGACTGGTTGGTTGTACTATTTTTTCCGCTCCGTTCGCTTCATGGCATCCTTTCACGGTTGGTTGGACATCTTTGACGGATGAAAGCGAAGCGAGCGCCGGGCTTGGAGGGGGCGAAGGGGCGCACGAGGAAATGCTTCTTTTCTGCGCCAACAAGTTCCGCAACCGCCGACCGCAACCGTGCGCGACTCGGGCGGTTGGGGAGGGATGATGACAACCTCCGTCCGTCCGTCTGTCCGTCCGTCCGTATTTACTTCGCTTTCGGCGAAAGGCAAAAATTGTGTGACTCCAAGAATGTTGGAGCGCCGGTGCGAGGTGTCGGTAAATGCCAGTAGTCGTATTTCGTTCCCCACCAACCCCCGAATGGTCCTTTTTTATGTGATTCACTGGGCCCCCATTCAAGTCGGCGTTCCAACAAGTCGCTGCCGTCGGTGGCGAGTGTTTCGTCTCGTTACGCGTAATGCACCGGGTCCGGGTGACGGGTTGAGACCGCGGAAACGCTTCCTTGAAGACGCTCGGACGGAGGCCATTCTATCGGTCGGGGGTTCGGCCCCTTCTTCCGCGCCTAATGAAGGTGTTGGCTGGAGTCCTTTCGTGGCAAACGCAACCGAAAATTGGCGCGCAACATTCATCCCCAAAAAGGGCCCCCGTTTTGCCGTCAATTTTCAGCACTGTCAAAGTGCCAACACTAACACTACGAAGAAAACAAAAATCCTTCACAAAACGCGCCCGACCACAACCCACGCCACACAGTACCAGCCGACGACGCAAATGAGCGCGAGTGATGCGCACAATTCGGAACCGCGCCGGAAGGCCTTTGGAAGGACTTCGCCTTCGCGGCCCTCTTCTTCTTCTTTGCGACCCGAACCCAAACCGGAACAACGCAACAGGGCAGGGGCGCGCGGATCATGGCCTCAGGCACTGCGTTCTCCCCGAACCGGAGCCCTTGCTAACCTCCGCTAGGGGTCGCTGTGGTGGTGGGCGCCCCTCGGGGCCAGTGGATTAGTGGCCGTGCCGGGGCCCCTCTCAGTCACCCTCACCCTGCCACGCACCCTGCCCTGGGCTGTCGGTTGGTGCAAATTACCATTCATTAGCAATCAAACGGAAGCGGCAAGACCCCGGGGCTGAGTCGGGTCGGGCGGGTCGAGGCGTTCGCGCATTGTTTCGGGGTTTTGTGAGATTTGTGAACAGGAAATTGACTTCTTTCTTGCCACCCTCCGCCGCAATGGGCGCAACCGGTGGAAACGGGGTGCCCGTTAATGATTCGCGCATTCGGCGGTGCGACCCCGTGACCCGTTGCCACCATTCTGCCGAGTTGGGTTCCATTGTTTTGGGTCCGGGTTCGACGCCGCCGCCGTGGCCCGTTGATTGAAAATTAAACGCACGGCCATCGGTCCGGCGGTGGAGGCAGGCGAGGGGCACAAATTGCGCGAATGTTCGCGATTTGTTATTCGCGGGCGCGCAAATTGAAGCCGCGCGTATCCACAAGGGCGGATTTGCGGTGATTTTTTTTTTGTTCTTTTAACCTGCCTCTGAGGACGGTTTTGCATATTTTTGGGGTGTATTTTAATCATTTTTTCACCAGAAGTCACGGGAAGTTTTTACGGGAAATCACGGTCGGATTCGATTTATTCTTCGGTTTACGAATTTTAGACGGTTTCAGGTTAAGTATAAAGAAGATTTTGGTTAGCAAACTAACTGACCGAACAGCACAGAGTTGAGTAAGTTAAAGTCCCATTGAAAAAGTAACTTCGTGAACTCCTAATTTGACTTAAAGTAACAGCTTCTGACCTGAGCTACCTCCATCGGTTTCTAATGTCCTATTTTTACCAATGATGGATTGTTGCGACGGAAAAGAAACATAAGACTGTCCAGCTCCTTCTGACTCCCAATGAGATCCCGAAAATATCTGTCACGCGCACTTAGAAGGTGAATATGAGTATTTAAGCCTTTGCGGTCATATCCCGAGCATGGTTTCACTTCAACCTGCATACCAGGTGTGCCACTTGAAGTTGTCTGGTTGATACTTTAGATGTCGGTTTCAATGGAATTTATGCTTTAAAAGTCATTCTGCAAAAATAAAAGTCACTTTAAAACGCATAAAAAATGTCGAGCTTCGAATATTCGCGGCTGTCGCTACTTTTGCTTTTTAATTTGTGCGATCAAAACACCGCGTTTGCTTGAGGAAGCTTAAACAGACCCCTACTCTGGAAAAATTCGTGTCGGAGAATGGTTTTTGACCGAACAAAAAAAGTTTACTTACAAAACAGACTTCAAACAAAACATTCTTATAAATTATTCTGCTGATTCTATCTCAATATAGAGCAGCGACATTCGTTTAAACTGAAGCTACGGAGCAACCAAATGAACCCATAATTTGCCCAACATTAAGGAGAAATAAAGTAAAGAAATATCAAGACTAGTGCCGAATTATGCTTATCGCACCCCGGTGTATGTTTAGTGGATTGCACGTCAACAATCAGCGTGTCGCTCGGTCGCTATTAATTAACACCGACCGGCCGTATCGCCGTGTGATGAAGCGGTTAGGAAGTTGGGAATTTGTAACAAACTGTTCCACACGACACAATCCAAGTCAAGCAGTCGGGTCGTGGCTGGCCGTGGCCATTCTTCGTGACAATCGTGAATTAGCCGTCGCTCATTTCGCTCTCCATTTAACAGCACAGACAGACGGACCGCGCTGATGAACTGAGAATTTTGAGCAACTTTCTCCTACAAACCGAACGACGGCCGACGAAGGCCGCTGGGCTTCGCTTGGTTTGATTCCTTCGGGGAAGTCCTTCGGGGTTTCTGCCGGGGTGGCCGACGCGGCTTAAACGATAAAATATTCAAATTTTTCGTTCCCATTCGTGGTATGGCGGTGGGTGAATTGGGCGAAGAAAGTGAAACTGCTGCGACGGTCCGAAGACGGGCCAAATTTGGTGACTTTTGTTTACTTTTCTTCGTCCTCGTAAAGCGTTCTGGGACTCTCCTGGGAGGCTGTTCTTTTTTTGGGCCTGTTTTTCGAATCGCCCAAAGTGGCCCCGTGATGGGGGAGAGAGATAAAAAAACACGCAGCAACAGAACAATAGCGCTGAAAACAGGCGCTTAAGAGGCTCCCATTCGCCCACCGTTCGGCCAAAGTAATAATTATTCATATCATAACGCGAATCGACGGGCTGCTCGGGCCCACCACGCCGAAAAGAAAGTTGTTTTCGGGCTGCTGGAGAAAATAAAAGCTCTCAAGAGGCAAACAGAGAGAGCGAGAGAGAGAGGGAGAATGTAGGAAAAGAACAACATTCTCGACCATCAGCCGACCACTTGAGCCGCGTGAGGATGCTCGCAGCAAGTCAAACACACACACAAATAGGTTTCCAAGTCCCGCTGGCCGCTTGGACCGTTGTTTTTGGCCGCTAATTTTGAATTCTCAGAGCCCCCCCTCCCCGCGCCACAGATAGCGGGCCCGATGGGTGGACCAATCTTAATCCCACCCAGCTGGCTGACCGACGGGGCTTCGCGGGTGGAAAAACTTCGACCGCCATTCATAAGCCCGAGCCACGGCTGAGGTTTGAATTTTTGATTATCATCACCACCCGGCGGAGGGTTCGTTCCTCTGCACACACCCACACAAAGTACACTCTTCGGAGGGTTTTTTTTTTGCTACGCCAAATCCCAAACAGAACACCTCCAGGATAAATCCAAGGCTCCACAGCCGACGTCACCGAAGGCGACTTATATTCGGGCGACGCATAAATTAATAATTCAGTCTCAACCGAACTGCTAAAATCCGACGGCCCCCGAGTAAACAGAGAGAGATAGAGAGAGAGAGAGAGAGAAAGGGAGAAGGAAAAGAAAACAAGAGTTCCGGTCCGGCCCTTAAATCCCTCCCCGTTCGGCGGTGGGAAATGAAACCCATCGACACCAGCGCTGCGTGTTGACACACCGTCTGCGAAAACCGTCAATCATCTAAGGAGCGAGTGAGACAGCGAGAAAGAGCGAGAGAGAAAGAGCGAGAGAGAGGGCCAGAACCGAGTGACAGCCCGTGAAGCGCGCGTGAATCGTGTAATGAATAGATTCTAATGATTGAGTTGATGGATGGAAGTCACTCCGAAGAGTCCTTCCGGCGCCGCGGGCCCCGCACAACACCTCGCTCGGTGGCGGCCGCCGCCGCCTGGCTGTGGGATAAAGGCTGTGACATTTGTGTTTCCACTTCGCATTTTTTTTTTCTGCGGCAACCCCCTGAGGGCTTTTACTTCTTTACAACAACACGCCAGGCCAACGGGGAAGCAAAAAAAAATCTGCCTCAAAACGAGATGAAGAATGGAATTCCAAGTTTTTTCTTCTTCTGCTTCTTGGTCCTCTTGCGGCACCATTTCACGGAACTCGTCCACTTTCGCCACGGTCAGGCTCGCCACAGACCCGCCCGTCCAGAGGGAGGAGGTTTGGTTTTATTGAATTGTGCGCGGCTCCGCGTCGCCGAGGGGTTCCGTTGCTGTGCTCGTCCTTTCGTCCTTTTTCGCGCGCCCCGGCGAGGGGTTCGCAACCGAAACTACCCGCCACAAGTGCACGCTCTATCTCGCTCTTTCACATTTCCCAGGTTTTCCCGATCCTGGCGCAACATGCTGCTGCTGCTGCTGCTGCGGGACATCTCTGTGGCCTCGCGCTGGCCTCGGGGTGCCGCGCCGCAGCATAAGCAGCAAATTAGTGATTATCCGGCGTGGCCAAAGTCACCGTTTGTTGCCACGTCACGCGAAGGGATGTGAACGGGCGACGGCGGCTGGCGGCAACAACAACACTTTAGCCTACATTACTGTGTGTGTGTCTGTGAGGGGCAACCATCACAATGTAACGGACACTCGGCGGGTGGCGGCATGGCCCGCGGCGCGTGTCCTTTTTGTTGGTCGCCACCGTAATTAAAAACTGCAAACCGAATGATGGATGGTTCGTTAGAGGGCGCGTCGCGGAGGTTCTTTGCAAAGAAATGCTTCTTTTTCTCAATAAGACAATTCACGTGACGTGTTAATACGCCGTCGGCTTCGTTTCGGCTATTGTTTCGTCCTCGGCGAACAGCCAACTGCACTCTCCATTTTTTTTCGGTCATCATAAAGCCGATCGTAACAAAAAAAGGATACTCTCTCAGGGCCGTAAAAGTGTCAGCCGCATCTGCCGCGATCGCCCGGATTTTTGTCTGTTTTTTTTTTCCTGCGCTCCTGCGCGCCTTATTGCGCTACAAATGATTTTCTATTTATTAAAAATGATGCCGCGTCACACTTTTCGGCACCATAAAGCACCATGGAGTGCATAAAATTAAACCCCAATCTTGCTTCGGCGTTGCTTTCGGTGTTCGTGCTGCATAAATTTGGGATCATTTTTCAAAAAACTGGGACGGGATAATTTGTGTGACAGTAACAAAAACCAGACAGCCGGGCAACTTTAGCATTGCTAATTCGTGCCGCGACCATAACGACGTGTGGCCACAGACCGACAATGGGCGGTGCCAACATACGAGGACGATAATACTCGAGGTGGATGATCGTAAATTTAATAACAGACGAATCCTTCTGGCGGCACTCTGCTCGGCAGACAAAAAGAAATCAAATGGCCCCACCCGAAGTGCAGATAAGTAAGCAATGGGCCAATAAAAGACGCAACACTTCATCTCTCATCGGGACCCATATTGTGGACATTAAAATATTTTATGTAACTCCACTCCACTGTGTGTGTGTGTGGTTTAAATCACAAAACCCACCGAAACAATTTCCATCACGCGGCCACGCGCCAATGAGTGGGTAGAATGAATCGTTTCACGCGCCATAAACAGTCGCGTCTTAAGCGTCTAAGGGCACCCCTTGGGCCGGTCGGTCGGAATGCATCGCACCTAATCATTAACGGAGGTGTAGCTTTGCATTTCCGGCGCACACCTCGGCACACCATCATTAGGGCCATAATCCTTCCGGGAGCCTGGCCGGGCGGGGCGCCCTTTCTTTTACGACGGACCCACAAATCAGCTTCAAGACTTTCAGGCTCCGCTTCGCTTCATTTAACACACTTTTTATCGCTCTCGGCACGGTGCGAAAGCATCCGCCAGGGGGGGAGGCGCGGAAGAGGGCACCGAGGATTAAGGATAACGCCCGCCGGGCTGGGGCCGGGTAATGATTTTCAACACCACGCGCGAGTCGAAGCTCCCGGAGTTAGAGACAGAGCGCCTGGAGTACCCGGCAATCGGAAGTGCCGATGGAACGTGGGTGACTTTTTTATGGGATCATATAAATCCTTTATTTCGACACATTCGCGTCGAGTCCTTGTTTGGAAAGGAGATACGAATTCGAACCCGCGGCGTCGGTGGGGGCGCTGGTCAACACTGTCTTTGTCCGCGGGCTGGGGGTGACCCGGATGTGATGTACTTCCGCCACCTTAAGCCGCTGAGCTTTAAAAGAAGGGAATCACTTCGGCGCCCGGCCGGTTCAAATTTGCCAACGCTCCTTAAGAAACGCCGGGGCCGTGCCGGCCGGGTTCTTAATTGTGTGAAAACAGCTAGCCACCCGGCGCCCCGTGGGTGGGAGGCTCGGGGGGGCGCACCGTTTTATGTTTTCATCCCGGATCACAAGAAACCCCGGGTCCCGGGACAGGTGGGTGGGCCACCCGGCAACGAGCAACAAGCTGCCGTAAGCCTTTCGAAGCCGGGCGGTTTCCTTTGCCGGTTTGCGTCTCGCGTCTGAACTTGCGGCTTCCGGCGGCAAAAGGGCCACTGCCCCCTCTCCCAGTAAGACCCACCGAAGGTAAAGAAGGGACCGGCGGACCGGCGACCCAACAGCGGACGGGGACACAACACACTCATAAACTGTCATAGTCAACAAGCACTTAATAAGGAATCATTTTGTTTCACCCGGGCCCGTGTCCTTTGGCGGCCGTCCTTTCTTTCTTCGCCGGCAAAACCGGTCCGCCGGCACCGTGGGAAAGCCACCCGGAACGGATAAAGCACAGGGACCGGGCGGGGGGATCCAGTTCTCGGTACCGTGGGTGCCCCGGGAGGAATGAAAAATGGGTTTTCCACGCAGGCCCCCACGCGGAGGAAATTGGAAAACGGAAATAAAAAGGTGCCACACGGCACCCGGCGTCGCCCCGTCGTCCTTTCCGGGCGTCCCCGGCGCGCGGTGGTATTATACTTTCAAATTTATTCTTTCCTTGTCCGCCGGAGCGGAGCGGATTCCATCCCCACTCCCGCGATACATCACTCACACGCGCGGCGGTCCTTTTTCGCCGGAAGAAAGCACCCGGACCCGAAGGAAGCTGCTCCGAAAGTGGGTTCTCCAGGCAGCGCGCAACAGAATCTTGCTTAACTCACCTGCAAAGAGGGAGAGAGAGAAAGAATGAATGAGGGACATATTCAGTGATCATCGTCGTCGTCGTCCTGTGTCGTCCTGTGTTCCACTGTCACGGGCTTTAATCTACTTCGCAAGATCTGTGCACGGCAACACGGCACGGCACGGCACGGCGTGTGTTGTTTGAAACGTCCCAATAATTCACCTAACCATAAAAAATCCTCCCCACCCTCTCACACACACACACGTGTGCGTCCTGGCACCCGGTAAGTAACATATTTGGCAACGCGCGAGCTGGTACTCCACGGCCACAACAACAAGGTATCGTAAATAAGAATATTAAAGCAAACGTGCAAACATTTTTATCGCGCGACATATTTCGTGTCCACGGCTGTCACGTGGCGGTGGCGCAAAATGGCGGCAGTCCTGGCAACAGTCGGCACAGCGCGCATCCCTTTTCTGCATCGTCGCGCGAGGTGTCCCACATTAGAATAAAATATGATCGTCGCTCGTCTGGCCCTGTCCTCCGTCCTCCGCCCGCCGTGTGCCGGCTTCCGGTGTGGCGACACCTGTTCCCGCGCGCACGGCGAAATGGAAACATTACTCTCACACGGCCCACACGGCGGCGGCGGCCTCTCAGCGCGCGGCTCGGGCTTGTTTTTAATGATTTTCCCCGTGTAAAGTATGTTATTTAGGCGTTCAAATTTATATTCCCTTTCCGGTCGGTACGGTCGGGCCCCATTTTCGCCTGCCCGCCTAGCAAACCAACACGAACACGGCTGGGCGCCTAAAAGTAGGCAATTTCGAGGCAACCACCAACATTCCGTGCCAGGTGCCGCGATGCCGAGTGGCTCAACGGATATCCGGTGCACCGGACTGGGTCGGGAGGGAGGGGTGCGGTGGCGTTACCAGCAGAACCGGAAGTGTACCGCCTATCAACACGGGGGCGCGCTGAATTATGACACGAGGCCGTCGCCGTGTATGCCGTGCAGCGTGGATTTAGGCGCACCGCAGAACCGCAGCGAAGAAGCGGGAAAAACCACACAAAACCACCTTCAGCGCGGTCGGCATTCCTTATTGTGAGGAACCGGCTGTGCTCTTTAACGAGACCACCGACTTGAGCAGTGCGGAACACTTCCAGGAACAGTGCAAACAGTTTAGCGGGGATTTCTGCTGGTGTCACCGATTGCAGGCGGAATGACAGGCGAACTGTCAACAACACACACTTTCTGATCTGTGGTGTCTGTCGATGGTGACTAGATGGTGGCGTGCCGTTGCTCGGAACGTCATCGGCTCGGAACGTGACTTACACCACCCGTGACCATCCAGATACGGGTGACGGAACAACCGGCCGCGGCAGTGGCTAATTGATTGCCGTTGCGCCAGTCACACACCGACGCTACCTGGCTAAGGGAAGGACACCGATCCTGAGCCGCCGGTGGTCGGTGTCCAACGAACAACTACCTCAGGCCCAGAACACAATGTTCTACGCCCGAGAAAATTTGCCCGATCTGGCAACCGGATATCGCCCTCCCCAGCATCCTATCAGACCGCGCGCGAAGGGAAGATGGCGCCAGCAGGCAAAAAGGTTATGTGTGGCCGATGTGGGCGCCCGGGAAAAGCTGAACCGCACCGTCCGCGCGTGTGTCCGGCTCATGTGTCCGTGAGCACTCATGTGTGTTCATAATTTTTCCGCTCCGTCGCATCCGAACTTTGGGGAGGGATTTTTCATGTTTTACCTCCCCCATCCGGCCCGCCAGGTAAGCCGCCGCCCCAGCCGGTTCCCAGGGATTGCTACTTGCGGTAAGTCCGCTTATTCCGGCCCCTCGGGGGCCGACTCCAGGTTCATGGTCCTTTTTTGTTGCTGTTGATGGTGGTGTCGAGCTCACCCTGTGGGACCGGGACGACGCCGTCCCCCGGATCCGGACGTCCGGGGCCGGCCGGAATGGTGGGGCAGCCAACGAAAAAAAAATGCTGCGGGAAATCCAACTCCGGGAGACGCCGGACCAAAGCGATTGTTGTTGTTGAACACGCGCATCCCGTAGGCTCCCGTTTGGTCCCGGCTTCCCCGGGATCACCCGGGGGTTCCGAGGGAAGGCAAGGGTTGTTTAGAGGGTGCGGCACGGGCACACCAAACGCCAACCACCACCGTCGTCGTCGTCGTCCGGGAATGTCGGGTCCTTGTTTTGTTTCGGGAGCACCACTTGCATCATGTACGGAGCCGCGGCCGCTGCCGCCGGTGGTGTCCCTTTTGGGCACCGTTTTGCCCGTACCCGTCGCGGTCACCGCACCGCACGGGAGTTAACTTGTTGGAAGTTTGGCGCTGGGGCCCCGTCCGGTGGGTCCTGCGCGCCCACCGTTTTGGTTCGCAGCCATTCGAGCGGATACTTTCGGCTCCGTTTGGCCAGTTTTCAGTTCGGTGGGTTTTTGGTCGGCCGCGCGCGCACCACACGGGAATGGGAAAACTTTTTTCGCCCCCCCGGGAAAAGGTTGTGGCCTTTTCTTTTGTCTGCCCATTACCGCCGCCGGATTGGAATGCGGTTATGCGCGGAGCGGCGAGATCTCTCTCTCTCTCGTCGCGCCTGGTCCGCAGTTCATTTGGCAGTCCTTGCCCGGGACGCAAACAGGGGCCGATGGACGCAGGGACGTGAGGCAGGGGGAAAGGTGGTCCTGGCCGTGGCCACGGACCTCCACGGGATAGTTGCTCCACGCTTTGTTGTGGTCTTATTGAGCATACATTTTGATTAATGTGTCGGCTGGTCCGGCCGGGACGGGACGGGCAAGAGCGCCGTTTGGGCCACCATTTCTGCCACTTCCGGTCCGTGGGCACGACGCGGTGACGCTTGAACGCGCCGCCCATTTCATCCGCCCGTTTGGTGGACCATTGTTTTCCACTCCGGCAGCCGGCCGGTCTGTTGGTCTTTCAATTTCGGTTAAATTTGGCGGATTTTCGTTTTACTTTTCTCGGCTCCCTCTCACTTCTGCAACGCTCTGTCACTTTTTTGTTGGATCTGGCCACACACTGTGTTAACCGGTGTTCCGAATCCCGGTCCTGGCCCGTACAATAATGACAGCCCCCGTCACAGTTTAATGAGAAGTGTTGCATTTGCATGTCGGTCGCCGGAGAAAGTTAGGTGTGCCCATTGTTTCAACAAAAAACCGGTTAGATTACGGACAGGACTCGCGGCGATGGCGTATTAAAAACTTTACCCTTCCAGCGAGGAACCCACTATTGTGTGTGTGTGTGTTTGTTTGTACGTGTGCCGGTGATGAGCATTTAATATATGCCCTTTCATTTGAGATGATTTGATTTTTAAACAACAACGACGGGTGCGCGCCTTACTTCTTCTCGTTCGTTAAGGAAACGGGGCTTTCCTTTTCCATTTTCTTAATGAAAGCGCATTCCACCCATAACGCACACCGTGCTCGCTAACGAGTGTCCCCGGGAATCCACCGAGACCGGGGACTTAAAGGCTTTGAACTTTTGGGCCCCTTCAATTCGACACGCAATCAGGCACCAGGCACCACTCATACGCACCGCAACCGGAAGTCGTTGCCCTTCCTCGGCGGAGCTGACACCTTCCGGGAACGGACCCGGGGGCAACGGATTGACACCCGAAACGAACGGCCCGCGGCCGACCCTTTCGCCGCTCGGCAAAGGGCCCAAAGAAGGTCAACCACGCGGGTGTGTGGCGGCCGACGCGTCCTCAAATTAACAAATGACTTTCCACTCATCCAATTAAAAATGTCAATACGACCACAGTGCCACCCCCCGGGCCGGGGCCGCATCTTCATAACCGACGGCCGGGCCGAAGGAAGGCGAATGCGAACCCTTCGCTCGTGCGAAGCGAGTCGTGTCGGGCGTCTGCCGGAGCGTCGGCAGAAAGATAAACAACTAGCGGACCCCCCGGGTTCCCAAAAATCCCGGTATCTGTTTACCCCCTGTAGGAATTGGCCCATTACACACGAAGGACGACGACGACGACGACGACGAAGATGGCAAGGCGCTGAGCGCACCTCGTCAACTATTCTCAATCAACGAATATTTTCCGGCTCGTAATTTTCACTGTCAACCTTCGGCGGTGAAGAGGGAAACCGGCCGATCGGTGGCGGTGCACCTTACCTAAGCGGCCCGCTGGGCGGGGGGGTAGTGAAAAAAGGCCCAGGAACGTTGGTTTAGCGACTCCGAAAAAAGGAGTGGAAAAAGTTATTTGATTAAAAATTCCAACTCACCACCGGTGCTGCCGCTGTTGTTGTTATGCTGTGCTGTGTGTGTGTGTGTGTGTGTGTGTGTGTGTGTCCTGACGAGAATTATGTCCGGTTGTCTTTCCCGAAAGTGTCCTGCGCGGCCGTAGTGAGTTATTTTTCAAAGCCCGCCTTCGAAAATCGCCTTCATGGTGTTTGTCTTTCGGTTTCGGCGTTCAATTCACCACTCGACTCACCACTCGCGATGCCCGCCCGCCGTGGTGAACGAATTTAAATTCCCCAACCGCGCGATGTCGCGCGGGCTGCCTAACTTTAGGCGCATTGCTTCGCCGGCGCTCGATTTGTGTTTACATTTTTGACAGCCCAACTTTAAAGCAGAGCAAAATGTTTTCCCTGCCCCGGTGCAATATGCGAAACCGTTGCTCTTAATTAAATTCTACACCAACAACCGGGAGGGGTGGCGTTGGGTGCGTTCTTAATTAGCGCTAAATTCAATTTCAATCGCTTCCCATTTCAAACACACACACACACGGACACGGAGACAGCACGACGTCGCGGTGCTGTAAATTAAGTAAAGCATATTAAATTCTTACCGACGCGTCCACCAACAAACTGCGTAACATCAAACGCGTCTCTTCGCACCGACGCCAACGTCGACCCGGAGCAGTTTTCAAAGTAATCAATTTATGGCTCACTCACTCACACGCCGAACCGAAAGTGTCTTTTCCCATGACCACACCACGCCACACCGCACCGCACGCATGCTGCGAGATGTGGCCGGCCCCCGGTTAGCCTCGAAGCGAAACTCGGGATTGGGAAAAAAACCCTTTCCCGTTACGCTGGAAAATCTTTTTCCACACCGGGACCCTCGCGTGTAGGTAGGCCTCGCTCGGTAGGATTTCATTCCATTTCCAATCTATTAGCAGATTGTTTTCCAATGCTTTCGCACACACAGACACACAGCGAGCCCGGTGGATCAGGAGCAGGATGATGGCCTCGAGGGCCAAAGCTCGCCCACACAGCGGCGCCCAGAGCTAGAGAGCTCCGGGACGAGTGAATTTAAATTATTAACACGAATAATAGATCAAAGGGATACATGTGTCTCGTCTTTCTCGCAGGGGTTGTGACCTGTGAGCGCACCCACACACACACACACGCACGCACGGGTGGAATGTGAAATCCGAAACACATCCGGCGCGCAACTTCTGATTAGAACACGGACCGATTCGGTGTTCTTTGCAGGGTCGTTTTAGGATGATTGAAATTCGAGGCCGCCGTCGTCACCTGATGAACTCGGCCTCTCACAGCCCGGACACCGGCCGAACGGGGGTAGGGGCGTTTCAGGATTGCCGGCCGCAGTTGAGCATCGGAAGTATCTTCGGCCGGCATAAAGAAGCCCGGGCTATACACTTACTGAACAACAACAAAAAACAACTTAAAGCGTCACACAGAAAAGAGGGAAAACAATCAAATAATGGCGACACATGACATCAATCGGTGCGCCGATGCGCACTTATTGGACCCTGGGCTCGGCACCCCCGGCCGTCACGCACGTCCTTTTCGCACGGGCCCAGAAGCATCGCGCTCATTTCGCCAAGGCGCCAAGCGCCGGGCAAATGGATTTTCACGCCACGATCGGTGCGGGCCGGAGAACCAACGAACGGGATAATTAAAACGGAATCTTTAATCAGCGTAAAACATGCTGGCACGTCGTCGCCGTCGTCGTCGTTGTCGTGGATGCACCACCATCGCTACCTGCCGGTCTCGAGTTCTATTACTTCCCAAAAGGGGGTACTTCAAACGGCAACCTGGTGCGGCGGCTAATTGCGAAAAGAAAGAAAATCAATCCGCCACGAATACCGGAAAAAGGGGCCATCGGGTCCGGGTGTCATTTTTTGTTGCTGTTATTTACTTAAGCACGAGATCCCGTTCGGGGATTTGAGCTCGGCAGAGCCGCACAAATCATTCGGCCGAAAGGGAGTGCAATCGTTTCCGATTGAACAGTAGTCGCTCAGGGGTCCATAGGTCCGAAACGTGACGCTTGGATTGGATTCCACGTCTGTGTCCACTGTGTCAGTTGCTGTCTGTTTTCTATTTTACCTGAAGGATTGTCCACCAGAATGCGGAGTTTTCGGGGTGGATCCTACACTAACCACAGAAACACTGCGGAAGTTTCTACTTATAATAGTGCAATAGTTTAGTCAATAGAGCTTACTAAATGGCGTTATTGGAATGCTTGAAAGCTGACCCGGAGGCCACACGAACCCCGGGGGTTACTAACGAGCGGATGCGGACGAATGGGTCTCAACATAATTAAGCGCAGCAAGGACGCCGGAACTAATCAGAAACGGACCGGTAAAGTACACACCTGGCCGTAAAGTGCCGTAAACTAATTTCTGTTACCACAAAAACCCCGAGTTCCATCCCGAGCACCCCGAAAGAATTGCAACCCCGGACGTGAAGGATGCATTCGGTCGGAAATTTATTTAACCAGCCACACACACACACACACACGCGTGCCCCGCACATAAAGCCAGCGGTCTCGGGGCGGCAATAAATTCGTCCTCGTCCGATGGCATGCATGAAAAGTTGCGATAAAATTTTATGAATTTTTAATGATTCACAAAACTAAAATCATAACCCCCGGGCACTTTTGTGGGTCGCCCGCCTGTGTGTGCCAGCGGCGGACCGGCGGACGGACACGTGTGTGTGCCGAAGTTGTCGGACGGGACTTATGCCTCCCCAGCAGTTGAGTTGACTCCGGCGTCCGGCGGCCGTCGGGCGCCGCCCGGAGGCTTAGTGTGAAATGTTTTCCTACCCAGGCTCGAGGTCCTCAAGCGGGTGACCCGCTCGCTCGCTGGGGCCGAGCCGAGTCGCCGAGGAGCGGAGGTATTAATCCTCATAAGAAGCTTAAATTATTCAACCCGACCCGTGTGTGCGCTCCCTGCAAAGGACCCCGGGGTTCGCCGCCGTCGTCGTCGGGAATGATTAGAAGAAAAAGATCCCCATGGCCCCCGGTGTAAGAGGGACCCAAACTCATTTTCCGGCGACCAAGTGTGCCGGTGCGGTGTTGTGATACAGATATCACCCGAGTTCCCGAAGATCGGGCCCTCGCTTGTTCGTCTCCTTTTGCCGTCTCCTCCGGCATCAAAACTTTTCCTTCGGCCGGGTGCTGACGCGCCCGGCCACTTGATTAACCGATTTTTCACTTGTTGGTAGGTTGGCTCCGTTCCACGCATCCGGCGTGGGTCCTTGTTTTCAATTTTCCTCCGCGTTTTTCGCATGTCCCGAATTCCCGGGTTTCGCATCAAGGACACTGTGCAGTCGACGGTGCCGGTTGACGGTTTGAAGAGGAAAAAGAGCAGCAGCGGCAAGATAGATAGGCGAATTATGGTCATATCAGTACCTACAACTCCACCTTTACCGGTGGGTGGGTGACCGGGGGACGCTGGGCAGGGGTCCCTTGGCCTGCCCGGAAACCCTTCGCGTGGCCCGGGCCTGTGTCACGAGTGACGGGATTTATGGTTATGGTTATGGCCCACTGCTTTTTATCGCACGTTCTCCATCTTTGGGGAAACCCCTTTTTCGGCCGGCCCCGGACCCTGGGTGCTACTTCCGGTTGTGCGGGGCGCAGGTTGTTGCGTTTCCTATCGATTATTTCCTTTTTTTTCGCCCTTCTTTCCGTGTCACCCACCACGGAACGTCGCCTTTCGCCGCTCGGCGAAGGTGAGGTTCACGAGTCCCCAATTCCCTGGCCTCCTGGCTTCAGCCTTCCGTCCCGGGTGGACCCACTCAGAAGGCGTTTGTTGGTGTCTTCCGGTTCGGCTTGACTTCCCTTATTGTTTCTTTTTTTCTCTCCGTACTCCTATGATGGCTTCCGTCCATTCTTTCGTCGTTGGAACCGAGGACCCTCAACGGGTGGATGATTTTCCCGCTCGTTCTCTCTCTTTCTCTCTCTCAAATACCGGCCCGGTGGGAAGGGCACTGCTCTCGCTATGGCCGCTATTGACTGAAACGGGTTGACATTTCCGGTTCGAACGCCAGTGGACAGTTTTGTGGACCCGGCCGGCCGTACGCAGAAGACGTGAGTGAAATAGATGATGATCTTCATGATTGTTTTCCCTCGTTTTTCCTCTTCTTGTCCACCGCGCATTCTCCGGCTGGCAGCCACCCGCTGTCCCCGAATTTATCATTCTCGCTCACGGTCCGGATTCCGGAAGTGGGCAACCAAGGGCCGGGCCGGGAAGCCAAAAAAAAGCACGGCGAAAGCCAAAGAGGCACGAAAATGAATGGCACGCTTCATTAAATTAGTTGCGCTATAAAAGTGTCACGATCGCAAATCCTTTGTCGGCCATCTTTTTGGGTTTTGTTTTCCGGAACGCGATTTAGCGGTGCCGGTAGCTTCAAGGACATGGGAGTGCGTGTAAGTACCGTCCGAAACAGGGACTTAAAACTGGTCCGGTCGATGCGAAATCAAAACGAGTGTGCCCTTCCCGGGGGCATCCTGATTAATATCACATATATTTTTTGAAACCCTGATTATTGCACCAATATGGCGCCGACTTCAAAATGGCCGCCACGCTCGAACACCAAAAAACTATCGCCATTTTTACCCGCCCCGAACAATAACGGAAAGGAGCCGTTTTTAAAACCGTTTTGCATTCCTCGGCTTAACGTGGTGGCCCGTGCCGCGACAGCGCACGGGAACAGCGAGCGGAAAAAGGACCTCCCGAAGCGGACCACCGGGCACCGGGCGGGCACCGGGAAGAGGAAGATTTACCGATTTTTCCTGGGGAAATTATTTATAGCATAAATTATCTTGTCCGGCGGGCGCGCGCTCGCTCGTTGTTTTCACCGGTTGCCACCGCCGGCGAGCCGGCGATCCTTGGCGCTTCCGAACGTCCGGTGAGTCCGGTGGGACGAGCACGGCAGCGCCGGGCGGGTACCTGCCAGGCCCGCCCGCCAGGCATTTCAATATCGGCATTTTCGATGCCAACGATGCCCTTCCCGGGGAGTCGGATTGCGTAAATCATGAAGCCAAAAAGGACGCGAAAAACCGTGACCGTGACAGACCGGAGCCGAGGGCCCGTCCGGTCGTGGGTTCGGCTTCGACGGTTTGCTTAGCCGGGGCCCCCGGAGACCACGACAACAATAATCATCGTAATAATACATGACCAGCCGGCCCAGGTCGTCATGCATGGGCTGGCCTCCAGCGGGGGGTGGGGCGCGGGGGATGGGACAAAAAACCACGACCCACACCCGCTCCGAAGGGTGAACATCCTTTTGGCGCGTTTCCGACGCGGACGATACCGTTTTTTTATTTGTTGGCCTCCCAGTTTTTTGTTTCGCCCGGTCCGCTCGTCCGAAGGATGAAGGATTGCTTTATTGGTTCGGAGTAACCGTAACGGCAAAGGATCACCTGTCCCGCAGGGTTGGGTGGTGGTCCGTGTGGGACGGCCGAATCGGCGTTGTACGTGAAAATTAAATTAAAATTAACTAATGCACAGACAACGTTTGCCGAGTCGCCAGAAACACTCGCCCGCCGGCAGTTCTCTCTCTCTCTCGAGTGTGTGTGTGTGCGTTGGGACCGTAACGGTGAAACAGGTTGTGGTCCCCTGTATCCTCAAACCCTCCACGGCCTTCTCACAGATTCGATGAAATCAATGAAGTGCTGCCGGCTGGCTGCGCTCCCGGACGGATGCAAATTCCGGATGGAACAGAGGATATCCTTTTTCGGGGTGGTGGCAACAGCTCACTCGGGAGTCTAACACACTCGGGTCGCCCCCAGGAACGGGTTGTTAAAAAATGCAAATCCCCACCCCGTCCACCCCACTCCGGAACGCACCGGATGCCGGGCCGAGCGTTGTTTTACTTTCACCTTCACGTGACGAGAATGTTTGCACCTCGTCAAGCCGTCGGCCGATGCAGCAGCGAGGCAACCCAACGAGCGTAAATCGATTTAATAACGAGCCCAGGGCGAGAGGGAGAGAGAGAGAGAGCGACGAATGAATTTTGCATCCGCCCGCACTCCGATCCGGGCCACTCGCCGTGTCTGGATTCTGGCGCGTAAATAATCGAATACCGACGAGGTCGTTCCGGTTTTTTCCCGATCCCGTCCTTGCGCAAGGATGTGCAATTTGCTGCAACGCAACATCGGTCGCCCGCAATTTGTTACGCAAACTGTCAACGCAATGGCCACATTTTCTCCACGTAATTATAGGCAAACCCGGGCGGGGAGGGGCCAGGAGCGAACCAGGGTTCCCTCGCGGTGCAAGTGAATAATAAGACTGCCCGCGGATTGTGTCGGGACGGGGGCTCACCGTCGGCCGCGGAATGGATTAATATTTTATTGCCAATTGGATGGCAATAATTAGCAATGAACCGGATGTGCCGCGAATCCCCGGGTCCCATTCCGATGGGCAGGGACGACGGCGCGGACCGTCGCACCGATAATAGAATTTCCTCGGACCGACCGAACTGGCGAGCGAGCGAACGGTTCGCTATTTCTTTAATTGATTTCTCGCACACTGGACGAGGCATTGGCGCCGAGTGTGGCCAGAAATTGCGAAGCACAGACCACCAGCAGTGTGAGCAACATGAAGTTGAGCAAAACTACATGTATAGCCTGCCGGAACTCACACGACGTAGCGATCGGGTGGCCAGCGTGTCATACGACACCACCGAGTTTTCCACATCAAGTGCTGCGAGTCCGAGTCCGGCTTCAAGTGGTGCACAGCGCACAGTCGGCCAAGAAGCGGACCGAGCATTACATTGCACAAGTGTCCGTACCGAGGCGCAGGACCCTTGTCAGTAATAATTGTCAACGAAAACATTGGCCAGCAAAACTCTCGGGATCACCGTGGGATTCCGCGCTTTCGAACCTATCAGCCATGCAACGGAGGTCGAGGGATGCAGTGTTTGCCTACAGGGTGACCACGCGCTCCAGGCGGTTCTCCTGAATCCGTGTGCCGGATGCCACTTGAAGAACTCGGTGAAGGTTTTTGGGAACGGACGACGCGATCCCTTTTCCGAGAACTGAAGACGATTCTCCGTTAGATTTTTTGTCAAAGCAAGAAACAATTCTGTTTTTATGCAAAACACAACCCAAAGAAGATGAGGTCCCAAAATCGAATGTCCTTATTGCATGCCGAGTGCCGACTGTCGCTGATTAAAAAGGAAATGGCAACGGACGAAAGAACCGGAGTACAGTTGATCTTTCGTTCGAGGCCAGCAAACCAGCAAGCCAATCAGTGCATTACTTCCCATTAAAATGGCGCAAACTTTTGTGACCTTTCGCTGGCGATCGATTCGCCCACCGTTCACCCGAAGGCACTCTGTTGCGTTCCACCGTCAAACACCGCAGCACGTGGCGCGAGTGGTATTTTTAAATCAATCCCCGATCCGGTCCAGGATACCGGGCGACGGAATCAACGGTTACGGATTATATACATCGGTTACGGGAACTAACCTGCAAACTGCAACCCACCGAACCGCACCACCGTGACCCGTTCTCGAGGGTTTTCCTTCGGCGGGCTCCTGTCCCCGATTAAGCAAATGAACATAATTTTTAACTCGTGCCGCGCGCAACAATTCCCGCGAATCGATTGTTTGCCCCAGATCGATGCTTGCAGCTGGATAGCGAGCGAGAGAGAGACAGAGCGGAAGAAAAACGAGGACACACAGACCCGGGCGCAGACGATTGTGTGACAGGATAATTGCATCCTCGTGGCAGCGGTGAACAATCGGCTCACCGGCGCACCGCAATATAATCATCATCGATCGATCGGTACACGACCAGCCCCCTCCTTTGGCCACACCCAGCCCACACAATCACAGCCACCCCAATAGTGTCCCCGGAAAAGAAAATGATCCATTACGGGGAATACGCCCGCGGACCGCGCGGTGGCGCGCAGAATTCAATAAGTTACCCAACTCGGCGTCCGTTTTTAATCCACAGCAAATCGGTCCAAACACACACACATACCAACAAGGCAAAGCATGATAAGAATGCAGATTTTCCGGCTTTCCATCCCGGAGTTCGGAGCGAGCGCGACACCCAACCCAACTGCACTGCGCCATCTGCTGCACCCGCGAGCCATTTAGCGAGCGAGAGCAGCGAAAAAAACAATAAAAAAGAAGCCGGAAAAATGGCACACACACACACACACACCGATAGGATGCCGGAACGTCAATCCGTGTGCGGTGGAAAGTCATTGTGTGTGAAGCGCTGATGCTGGGAGTGCAGCAATTGGAACGAACAGCGCACTATAAATACATAAATCGTGTCACATACCCAGCACAGAGGGCGAGAAAGAGAGAGAGAGAGAGAGAGAGAGAGAGAGAGAGAGAGGCGGGCGCGCGGTGGGCTGTAAATTTATTTGTGATTTCGGTTCGCGCATTTGCATATTTTATGCATCGACAAGTGGCACAAGTGGTGGGACTGGTATGAAATTGATTTTCCCGACCTGGCGGAGATCGGCAAGATGGCGGCCGTCGATCGCAGACACGCGTGTTTGGCGGCTGCACCGCACAGGATTCATGCTTCCCCTGGGAGGCACGGAGCCGAAGCATAACTTTCACGACACGATCGATCAATTCTGTTCCGTGGTTTCCAGGAAAACCCAACATCGATCGCTGCGCTTCCGGTCGGTGAGCTAATTATGGTGTGCATGGTGGAGGAGGGGGGGGGGGGTGTAAAATCTGGCACACGCCAACGGAATTCGGCACCGAAAATGGCATAATTGAGTGCCCACTCAAGGAAGGAGCAAAAATCCGAACCGACAACCCCGGAGGATATCAATAAAGTCCCATTAAGCCGTGCCCCGGAGCCGGTGACTTCCGGTGGCCGTGCTTAGCGCTCCGTTTCTTTAATCGACCCCGAAATGGACGGTCGCCATTAATAGGCCCTCAAAAATGGGCCCCGTTCGCTCTGGTGTCACGTACTGGATGCGGGTGCACGTCGCACGATAATGCGCCGCCAATGGCAACGTAGCCTTTTAGCGTGGTTCCAGGTCCTGGTCCATTTTTTTATCCAGTTTGGTCCAACGGTCAGCTCTTCACGCTGCAATGCGTGCCGCCCCAGCCCGGTGGCACCCAGCCACCTCACATGCTGCCAACTCCCAGGCGGGTGATTTCGTTTCGTTGAAATCGAAATGCTTTGCATCGTCCTGTGGACCAAACGGCCATTTTGATTTTGGACCAGGGTTTTTTTTCTACCTCAGCTCGTCTGGACCGACCGAACCGACGTCTGGACGTTCCGAAACTCCTGGCAGACCCTCGAGCCCGAGTCCCGAGCCGAGTTTCAAGTGAGCCGGCGGGCGCCGAAAAGAAAGAACTCTATCTCCTCCCGTGCTCCAAGAAGTGTGTCTGCGGGTGTGTGTGTGGGTGGTCCGAGAGTGCGGACCGGAAAAGCTATTTGGGGGCCACCGGCGGGTGCGCGCCCCGGGTTCTATGGGTCCCTTAATAGACATAAAGTCGCCAGAATGTATAACAAGATGACGCAAAACATAATTGGATATTTGATACGCCGTGCTCCGTGGCGTATCGTCCAAACCACCCGCCCCCCGTCCTGTCCCGTGAGTGGCCACCAGTGACCACCACACACACACACATTCAATTCACATTATACTTCTCCACCGTTGGACCTCTTCTCCGTTGCGGACAGCGGAAGCGCATAGAATTGACTTTCTCTCGCCGTTCCTTAGTTAATACTTTCGGGCGGGCCATTAGTAGACGCAACACGGAATGGCCAAAGGAATAACTATAAAACCACCCACCCACTCACCCCCTTCTGGGAGCGTGAAAATGTAGGCAACATTTTCCCGGCAGCCAGACCCAGGGTAGCCAGACTGACTCAAATGGTCGGTTTTAGTGAACCGAGAAAATGAACCTTTCACTTCATTTGATCCACTGTTTCGGGGCCCGTCCCCCCCACCGGCCCGCCCGCGGACACGTTCCTTCTCCCGGGGGGTTGCAAATTTCCAATTTCCCGCAAAAGAAAACTCCAGGAGCGCCGGGAGCGGGCGCTCCCACTCGAGGGAATTCACTTCACGGGACCAGCGCGCGATCTAGAGAGCACGTTTTTCCGATGCCACATCGAACGGGTGGGCGGCCGGAATTGGAAAATGGTGTGAAAACGGCCGCATCGCAGGCGGAGACGAAGGCCCCCGGGGGGGCCCGGGACCGATGCGGGATGCTTTTAAATTCGGCTGCTTTATTTCCGCTTTTATTGCCTATCGCCCGGTGGCCATCGGCGCATCGCCTTTTGGGGACTTCTTTCCCAGCGCAGTTGTTTGGCGTTGTTGTTGTTGTTATTGCTGGCCACTTTCGCCCGCCCCCGCCTCACTTTCTTGACCTTTCCCCGGGCCAATGGCACTCTGGGCGGCGAGTGCGTGCTAATGAAAATGAGCCGAGCCATTCGGGAGCCGAAACGTGAAGAATCCAAACTCCATTTCGTTTGCTCTCTCTCTCTCTCTCTGTGGTCCTCGGTCCTCCAGAAGGCCCGCCAGTCCCAATTTCCCCCGGGAGGCACCGGAACGTAAAAAGGCGTTTCGGGAATGGTGCAAAAAAATGGCGAACCCGAAATGGCACACGGGTGCTGATTTTGATTATGTTTACGTCCGCGAAAGGTCCGCGCTAGAGGTCACCGAGAGCGTGACCACGCCATTCCCCAACTCGGCGGTGGTCCTGACAAGCTAGAGAAGTTTGTTTCCGATCGCTCGACGCTTTAAGCCCTCGTACGCGAGGTCCATTGCCTCAGAAGTACTCCCATTCCAGCTCCGACAAATCCGACTAGGTCCGGACTTTAAAGCCCTTTCAGCTTATCTGGCAACCGGACCGTTAATAACGTTCCCAAATAAAACTTGATTAGGTAGTCGGCCACCACAGGCGCCCGTGGGAACCCTGGGCTATCGGCCCCACAAAACCCCCGTTCGGAACCGACCAGGACTCGAGGAGGTCCCAGCGGAGTACTTCCGTTCAACCGGCGCCAACAACCACCAGCGTCCAGAGCGTGGTCAGACACAAACAAAACGGCGCATTAGCATTGTAATGCGTATCACTTTAACCATCAACAGGAGATTACATAAAGTTATTACAGAGGGCCGCGCGCGTGTCCCACGACCATCGCTGGAAGTTTCGGTCGGTGGTCCACCTGGTGTGAGCGTCCCGTCAGTATTCGTGGCACGTGCAGACTGACCCCCCCGGGCTAAATGAGCGCGCCGACGATAACTTGTATGCAGACACGCACGCACTAGAACTCGGAACTAGCAGTGGGCGGTGAGGGTGAGGCACTTACCGTTGTAGAGGATGGTGGACTCGCGTGTGGCCGCTTCGGGTGAGTGTGGCGGTGGACTCGGCGCCGTAGCACCGGCCGTCGGTGACGAAGGTCCCCAACAGGTGGCCACCGTGCCGGTCGACTTGGTACCGCTGGCCGGTGTTGCCGTCGCTGCCGCCGGCGAATCACCGACGACGTCGATCTCTTCGTCCTCCTCCATCGGCGCCTCGACTGCTGGACTGGATGACGACTGGCCGCCTGAGCCCGCCGTCGTCGTGACAGATGCCGGTTGACTACATTCAGGCGCCGGTGACGAACCACTGCTGGCAGCACTGCTGCCGGACTCGCTGTTGTCGGTGGCGCTGCTGCTGCTGGGGGAGGTGGTGGAGTCAATGTCTTGGGTCGAGACCGTGCCGACCAGCGGGGGATCACCGGCGGTCGGTGACGGGGATGATGGGGGTTGCTCTTCGGCTCGGTCCGGCCACGGGTAGGCCTTCCACTTTTTCGCCATCAAACATCGAGGCATTTTCGGGGCGCTTCAGACTGGGCAGGGACTAGACGTGACACGCAGGGGAACACGCGGGGAACTAGAGTTTACATTCAGGTACTTCTAAATACTGCTTAAAGCGCACACGGCCGCTGCTGCTGCTGTTGCTGCTGCAGGACAATCGACAGACCTCCGCCCCCGAAAGTTGGCAGGACACAATTCTTTTCGCTTCTCGGCCGAATTGAAACAGTTCCAACAAGGTTGGAAATCGGAATTGTTGATGTCTGTTTACTTTTCCGCTTCCGGCTTCGTTAGTGCGGGCGGTCCCTTTTTTCTCGCTCTCTCTCTCTGTCCCTGGGCAACAACAATTCCTGGCCACGACGCACGGTACGCGCGCGTGAAACGCTAGTGGAACGTGCCGGGACGCAACGGCGACCTCGGGAGAGTTTCCGGCGAGTACCGCGTGGATTGCCTCGGCCCCGGCTCCGACTCCGGCTCCGGACGATGGAATAAATTTTACGCCCGAACGTGACGCAGATACTAAAGAAGTCCGACTGTGGTGGCGCGGTGGCGAGAGTGATAGGGCGACCGAGATCAAGCACGTACACTGCTGCTGCTGCTGCTGCTGGTGGTGGTGCTGGTGGTACTGCGGCGGATGAGCAAGAAGGATTGCAGCATTCTGAAGGATTCTTCTCGGCGTCTTTTTTTCAGCCCAGCCTCAATCCCCCAGCAACGCGTTCTGGCGACGACGACGACGACGCTGTGGAGTCCTCTTCACCCCCCAGGGGGCTGCTGCTGTTGCTGGTGGTGCAGTGTTTAGCCGTATCAGCAGCGGTGCCTCCGCAGTGGCCCTTCCGCCACCACCTGCCGGAGTCAGTGTCGCGCGACGCCGAAACTTTCACGAAACGCAACTTCACTTAAATACTACGCCCGCTTCCGGTATCCAGTGGAACAAACGTAACAACGGCTAACTCACACTCTCTCTCTCTCTCGGTGGAACCGAACGAACGCGTGTCGAGGCGCGCAAAGATTTGGCGAAACAGTACCAGTAGTAGTCCAGTCCAGTAGGGGGAGTCCATTAACACGGGACAGGACAGAAGCCTAATCTCGTTTACTTAAACTTCGCAACGGAATCGAATTCAGCGAAACACTGGCCGGGACAAAAAACTAAAAGCCGGAACCGGACCGGAGCGCGCACTAACACTTAGAACGCGGGCCGCACATCCGTCATCGTAGGGAGCACGGCGCGTTGCATAGATTTAGGCGCCGAATCCAACCTCTCCGAATGCTGGCAACCGCTGGCGTTGGCGGTTGCTATTGCTTTATGGCGTTTTATTGCTTATACTGCTATTGCTTCTGGTTCCCGCTCTCTGCTGTACGCGTGCCTGTGTGTACGTGTGGTGTGTGTGGTTTTTTTTTTATTTATTTCTTCACCAGCCGGAGTTGCTAGGTTCCGCTAGGTTGTCAGAAGGGGGCTCGTTAGCACCGCGAGTGAGATAGTGAACAGAGACTGGTTGTGGCTCGGTTAGCGGCCAGCTTAGCGGACAGAGCAGTGGTAGACGTAGTGGTAGTAGTAGTAGTAGTGGTAGTAGCACAAGAGAGTTCATCGAAATCGGTCGTCCTGAGCTAGAGACGAGGGACGCGCGGAGTGTGTACGACCCGTGTACGGCTGCTACTTCTGGCGTCGTCACTCCCAAGACCTCGCGTCGCTGAAGGATAGGATCACTTGAAGAGATGACAGCAGTGAGGAAGTGAGGACGACCGGCGATAGACGATGAAAGTTATCCAGGTGCTGCTGGTGCCAGGGCGCCCGTTGCGTTCATGGCCCTTGGTCCAACGGCTGACCGTGGCTGCTGGGTGCGTGCATCGGAAGCAGCGATGCCGACGGCCGCCGGTACCGCAATCCCTCGGAACTCCGTCGGAGGCCGAGACACGACATCGAGTCGTGTGTTTTTGGAGCCGGATCCTAGTGACACACGGGGACGATCACGCAACAAGACCGCAGCCCAGCTTCTAGAGTCCTTCTCGATGCAGTTCCCGGGGTGCGTACGTCACTTACGGCCACCGTGGGGCCATGATGGGAAGCAAACACACACTCGTACGCGACACCTGCCACACGGCTCGATATCCACACTCCACACTCGACACTATCGAGAGCGCGGTCGAAGAAATCCCAAATGGCCACGACCGGAACCGCACTCGACCGATACTCCCCACGACACTCGCGCTCGAGAGGTTCTTGAAGCTGAGAGGACAGATCGCACAGGTGACACAGCGGACAACGGAGGGCGGAACAAACGGAAACGGATCACACACTGACTGAACACACGCACGGGGCTCGGCTCGGCAAACAAGCAAAAAACGGAAGCTTCAGTAGAGTCTGTGGCCGAGAAAGACGGAACAGGTCGAAACCGCTTCCGCTCTGGCACCGCTTCGCGAAGGTGATAGGCGACGGAGCGAAGGGAGAAGGGGGTCGTAGAGTGATGCAGAAGTCGAGATGTACACAAAAACAGGAAGAATTGATACAAGAGTGATACGACAGAGAGAAAAAAGTACACGTCGGCACGTCGACAACCGCACTGCACGAACCGTCGAAGGCGTTTGAATCAGCCGGCGCGCCGTACGGTTGACTTTATGAAATCGTCCTGTCGGCCGCCCGTCGTCGGGCCCGAGCCGATCCGGACTCGGTTCGGGCTTCCGGACGATCCGGACTTCGGGTTCGCGCTTCGGGTCCTCGAGTTGCATGCAAGTTTTCCGGACGACCGGAAAACTCGGGCTGGGAGTCCTACAGGTAGTGCCCGAGCTGTCAAACACGCTTCGCGCGAACCGATTCCCAGAAGCCACACGCAACAAATGATAGCCTCCGGTGTGTGTGCGCGTGTGTGTGTGTGGCCGCTCGGGCCACCAGAGTTCGGGAATTGTTGCGTTCGGGCCGATTTTCCCCTCCGTGCAAGAAACACCAACCCACACGCACACAGTGGCGGAGTGTGGTTTATGCTTTCTGCTTCACTGATTCCTTTCATTTCCTCCCGAGACCGGCGCGCTCTGTCTCACTCTGGCGCCCGGGCTCGGCCATCCGCTCATAAATATGTATTTGGCAACCTGTTCTCGTCTGGCTCCTGCTGCTGCTGGCGTGCGTCCTGTGCGTGTGTGTGTTGATATCTTACTCCTTGATATCCCAAGAATCTACGGATTTTTTTCAACGTTTTTGTTTTCTTTTCGTGTGTTTTGATTAAATTCTACATTTTATGTGTATGATTAGTAACCTATTATTACTATTGATCCTCGGATTAGATGATGATGATTTATCGTTGTTCGAAATCTTTTTTTTAAATCACACAAACTTTTGGTACACCCTGATACTGATTTTTTTGCGACACTAAATCATTGTGAAAAAGCGATCTATCGAGATGGAGTGTTTGTGGGAGTTTTAAATCAAGTAATTATTATTTGCCATCCAAAGAATCCAACCCAAGAACTATTATTTAAACGCTTCATAGAATACTTATTAGTTACCCATTCAGTTACCCATACTGCACATGGAAAAGGCATAAAAATTGGCATGAGGCATAAAAAAGGCATAATTCTGAAGCAGGTAAACACTTATAGCTGCAATAGTACATTTGATTGTTCGAATACAGTTTGCCTATTTTACTTAAATAGAAAAAGCATAAAGCAATAACAAACGTGAATATTTAATTTTTTCATATCAAAGAAGGATCCATTACCTTTCTAAGGATGTATAATATAAGTACATAACCGTTTCGGATTTACCCCAAAAATTCGGATTTGTCATAGATAACTTATCTGATTTAGGAAAGTATAACTAAAATCCTTTAAAGTTCGTTTAAGACCGCCTTTTCCCCATATTGCGTTCGTTTGTTCGTTACATTTGATGATCTATTTTCAGCTTTCTCTCCCTCTCTTTCTCTCCCTCTCTCTCTCTCTCTCTCTCTCTCTCTTTCTTTCTCTCTCTTTCCTTTTACCGTTTCGTTCAAGCTTCCGTGTGTTTCGGACCGGTTGCGCTCTCAGCTGTGGCCGTCTGTCGATTTTGGACCGTCGACACGTGTCCTCGACGAGTTCTACGATTTCATCAGCACCACCGGCTGTTTGGTCCGCTTTCAACGAGCCTCTTTACGATCTTCCATTACCTCTGTTACGTAACAATGCAAATTTTGCCTTCTTCTTTCGTTCGACTTTCTGTCTTCGACTTTTATTGCTCAAGTTTCGTACTTAACTGTTTACCTTTGGCCTGTTAAAATTTAAGAATAATCTTTCCAGGACAGGGCGTTGCGCCTCGTTGAAAGTTTCCCATTTCAGGTCCCGCTCACAAAAACCTCCTCCAGCCAACGATCGATCGAGGGCCGGCCTCCTTTTCGCTAGTTCGCTCCATAATTATAGATATTTTAAACATTTAATGCAACCCGCGTTCCCGCCCCGGTCGCCGTCCGGCGGTTCTGGCTGTCGGTTGGAAAACTTCTTCAAAAGCTCATCATCGGAAGCACCCCCGTCCGCCATTCTGCGGCCACATCACACACACACACTCCGACACATATCGTTGCGCCCGGAAAACGGGCCAAAGCAATCAAATTTCACTTCTGCAGCCACTAATCATCGCCAAACTGCAGACAAAGTGCAATTTAATCCACCCACCACCAACACCCAGCCAGCCCGGGTGTGGAAAGAGGATCGTCCGGGATGCCGGGATGAGCCGAACGCCCCGTCCGGCCACATGCGCCCCACCTATCCACTATCGATTGGCTCTCGGAGGATATTTTGTGGTACATTTGTTCCGCAAATCCGCAACGAAATTTCAGGTTCCACGTCCCGGGGCAGAGGCGCGGCAGAAGACGTTGCGGGTTCAATCTGCAGTTGCCGGGTGCCGTGTGGTGGGGGGGGAGGGGTGGACCCAGCGCCCGTGTACGCCGTGTGCATCTGCAATGAACATATTTTCCGTTCGATGCATCAGACACCGGCGGATGGCCTCCGGTGAGGTTCTGCTGCCAAAATCGCACATTTTGCTGCACATTTTTGCGGGTGGCAGCAGGGTGGCCCCGTTCGCTACTTGACAGAAGGTATCAAGTCGAGAGGGAGGGAGAGAGAGAGAGAGAGAGAGAGAGAAAAAACGCCGTCAGACGTCCTATCACAGCCACAGGGAAAGGTGAGCCGGACACTCGAAAGAGGGAAGTTCGAAAACTTAAAACAATGATAGCTTTCGAGGACTTCCACAAGGGTCTCTCCGTGTGTGTGTTTGTGTGTGTGTGTGTGTGTGTGGTGTGGGCTGGTGGCTAGGTCGGTAAGTGGATGCCGAGAGCGTTTGCAGCCCTCGATAGCCACCCACTTTCAGCCGATCGGTCGAAGGATACAAGGCGCAATCGGTGGTGCTCTCTTCCTGCAATGTGGCCCAGACCGGCCCAGGGGACGGGCAGAAGGCGTTCACCGAAGAAACGCCGGACCGCAATTGGTGTTTTAGGCTGCGGTTTGGGCGCGACGTGCAGTGCCGTTGCGGCCACCGGACCGGAAACCCATAAATTGCCGGAAGTGCAGGTGTTTTGCTGCGAGTTGCAAGTTGCGTTGCGGGCATTGCGTCGTCGGTCGGTCGGTCGGTCGGTCGGACTGTCGGGCAAGTTTCGCGTGCCAATTGGTCAACAATCCGCACCGATCGCCAATCAACAGCCTCCAAAAGGGGGTCCGCCAACAGCCTTCGAGTGGTCGGAAACTTATTTGGAAAAAAGTTTCCAAAGGGCAATCGAAGTTCGAAGAAAGTTCGAGGAGAACGTATAAATTAAAACGAAGCAAAATTTTATATAAGCCTACAATGCAGCTTGTAAAGAATTGTGAACAATCGCAAACAACATCGAAACAGCTAAAAGGGACCTCTTTCTTGAAACAAAAAAGATTAAATTTAAATATAAACATAAAAACACAACAATACAACAACACAATTATGAAAGGAAAAATTAATAATATAAAATCAGATAAATAAGACGCTCCTGAAAATAGAAGGAAATGAAAACGACAGAAACTAGCTTGGGAGATTGAAAACGAAAACCCAGAATGAAAGGCCGATGAAAAGGTGCAAAGTCAAGCGGCAACGTGTGATGCAGTTGAAGTCGAAGAAAGTTATCCTTACCAGCACCGGCTGTAAATCCACCGTAATCCACGCCACATGTTTATTGCCAGCGGAAGGTGGCTCGTGGATAAGGCTTGCACCGGAACGAGGCTGACAATAGTAATTAAACCAATCGACGCTCGGCCTCTGCGGCTCGGTCGTCTGCAAATTGGTGCGAATTTGGCGTTGGCGCCGGGTTACAAATGCGAACCGGCTCGGTGCAGGTCCGTGCCTCAGCAGGTGGCCTCGGAGCTGGTGGTGGGCTGTAGGAGTTGATCCCCAGCGGGACCGAGGTTCACCTGGGCTGGCCGGCCGACCAGTGATGATGGTCACCAATCTTGAAGTGCACCGCGCAAACCCGGGCCAAGTACGAATTAAGGCCAATCGAAAGCCATAACCCTTCGCGCTGATAAATGATCTCTCGGCTCTAGGCGGCGCGATCCGGACGTGCGGATAACGGGCCCGCACGAAGAGACCGGAAATGCGCACCGAGCGGGCCGCGGCCCAAGAAGCACAGCCCGGCCCGAGAGCGTAATTTATTAAATCCTCAAAGCGAATTATCTCGGAAATTTATCAACTTCGAATTGAATCGCTGAAAAGGAATGGCCGACGCCGCGTTCCAGGAGTGCCACACACACACACACACACACTCCAAGACGCACCCTGTGGGGTCGTCCAGTGGGAAGGACGAGGGCCTTCACCGCCGGTGAGCGAGGCGGTCCTTGGCGCAATTGCGCCAAGGCGGTGCAAATTAAACCCAGCACGCGTCCCATCGGGCAGAAAACAATCGGCCTGCCAGTTCGCTGTGTGTGTGTGTGAGAATGCATTTGCATTTGGAAAACGGCGAGACCGGCCCGGCCCGGCCGGGCACCGGGAAACCGCAAAACCGACACGCCAGTCGGTCGGTCGGTGGGTGGCTTTTCCGAGTCCTGGGCGAGAAAGCGAGCGAAGATCGTTCCGCAGCGAGTGCTCTGCAAGCGCGCGCGCGGCCAGGCCACGATGATTGTGTAGTTTATGCTCGGAGTGTTCCCGCCCGTCACAGCTCCACCAACCCACCGCCCAGCCCAGCAGCAGCGAGTCACCCTAATCCGGTTTTGCGTGCAGCAAGCATTAATAAATGGTTCGATTCAATGAGCCACAGCACCGGGCCGGGTTGGGCTGCAACTGCAGCTCGATTGTGGCCCTAACCTGGCGTAGCGTAGGCTCTCGGCCGCAACGGCACGGGCCGGTTCACTTTCGGAAATTGTTTGTAATTAATATAACTGATTTATGAGGCGAGATCAATCGCATCGAATCGCATCGCACCGTGTCGCTGGCGTCGTCGTCGTCGTGGTCGTTGTTGTTGGCCAATCCAACGCACACGCTACGGAAAGAAGGACATTTGCACGTTGCAGTTGCACAATCGCTTTGGACCTCAGGAGGATCACTTTACATGCCGCTCGCACGCGCTCGGCCACTCAAAAACGACATCTCCGAAGGGGCCGGGACCGTCGGATGTTGGACGTTCTCATGCATTATCCAATTTTAATCCATCTCTCACTGTGTGTGTGTGTTTGGGTGGCTGATAGAATTCGTTTCAATAGTTGACTTCCCTGGCCGTATCTTGCCCTTTTCGGGTGCATGCAATATAGGAGTGCAATCTTTGCATCTGTTGAACGTACTAAACGTTGAACAAAAAAATGGGAAAGTTTGATTAACCAATTCATCGCATACCCCAAGGCTCGAAATCCATATTTTGGTTCGGATGTGGGTAAATGGCACCAGCCTCTGCAAACTTTTTATGGCTCTTCTATGATTGTAACTTGCTTTGATAAGAGAGAAATGTACAAGATACAATATTATATGTGGCCCATTTTATTGGAAAAGTTTGTTCAATGTTCATTGTAATAAAATTATAGTATTTAGACTTAGGACGTTGAAGTACGTCGCAAGTCTAAAAAATGAGTCTACTGTTCAGATTGTGATTTTGTTCTATCAAACCTATTTTATTGAAGCTTCTACTCACTGTTACTACTAACATTCACCTGTTGTTGGTTCTGGTTCCATCAAACTGCAGAACTTCCGTGGATTCTCGTGAAAACTAATTTCGAACGTTTTTGTTTTGAAGTATTCTTGTTGTCGTGAAGCGTAGACAGGAATTTGTAGATAACCTAATATTTCTAGTTCATCTGTGAGTGGCTTAAAAATTGTTTATGACAAAACCAAAATCACTCTAAAGTACAATGAGAACTCAGTTTAACTACATGTCCATGTCGTTTTCTTGAAAATATATTTAGCTTCAAAAACATTATGATTGTAATGTGAGTGAAAAGCAGCATCCAGAGCAGCAATGTGAAATATTTCCCTAAAGCACCTTTTTACCAGTTGTTGGTCGCAGCAATCAACTGACCACCGGTGCTCATTTGTAGTCAACTCAATTTTTAGTCACATTTAGAGGGCCAATGTTTGATGACAAACATTTCTAAAAACCCCGTAATCCGCTACAACCGTTCGGATCCTCACTCGCCGGTCGTTCGTTATGCTTCGTGATCGTGAACCTGCACCGTTTACGATTTTCATTAGTGAGCCCTCCGATGTTTATTGGAAAATCCAATCCGGTCCGAGCTTATTTCAAAGAGTTTCACTGGCTGTTTTTTTCGTGTGCTTCCCGTTTTCACTTTCTTCCGTGGCTCAGCATAAACGGTGGGCGCCAAGCGCAACCGTTTAGATTGATTTATGCATAAATCATGCGGACGCGACCATCCGCCCATGATACGCCCCGTAACGGTTTGCTGTTTTATTATTTTAACATTTACTGTCACGCCGGCCGGCCGGCAGGCGAACTGACAGCAGCGGGCCGCATCGGGCACGGAATGAAAACGTTGCATTTGCGATTCGTCCTGGTTTCCCCGGGGGTCATTATTTTCACCGCTTCACCCCCGGACACCCGGCAGTTCCCCGGGGGTCACGGTTTTCGGGCACGGGTTGCTGCGTTGTAACCTCATCTCACCGCGCGTTTGCGTGTGTGTCCGCCGCAATTCCGGAATAGTGTTTTTGGAGTGATTGATGCCCGCTTAATGCTGACTGTGCGCTGCCCTGTAATGCGGCCTGCGGCTCCGATTGGAGCCTCCGGCCGCCTGACAGGGCGGGAGGACGAGCACATTAACCGTGTTTAAAATATGAAAATGCAAATTGATTGCTCGGCTTTTTGTCAGGTCGGCCAGCGTCAAAAAGCATTGCCCCATCGCCGTGTTTTTGATTGACAGTTTGCGAAAGGGGCCTTCGGTTTTTTTCTTTCGGTGGGGGGGGTGGCCAAAACATATTTTTAGAAAACCGGGAAAAAGGAATGAAACCGGGAACATCCACGTCTTGCGACCGGAATGTAACCGGGCTTGTAGATTGGCCGGGTGTGATTGGAACGGCGTCCGCACCTTGCTCACTTATTTATGTTGCTTTCGTTCGATTTATTCAACTCACGAATGCCGAGGACCGGCCTCCGGGCGGCCAACGGTGGCCGTAAAACGCACCATCAACACCTGCGGAATCGATCTTTCGCACCGCCGCCGCCACGTTGCCGTGTCAACGCGGCGCCCGATAAGATCCTGCCCGGTTCCGGTTCCGGTTCCGTGGGGAAATCTTTCCCGGGGCCCGGGGCCATCGGCCACACTATCGGCCGTCGATTGTGGCCCAACTTTGCCTAATTCGATTGCCTGTCGAACGCGAGCGTCGGAGCAACTCATTTCCGGCACGGCCATACAGCCGTATCGATTTCAGGCCGGTCCCCTCCTTCCGGGTGAAGGTGATGTTTTTCCGGGTCGTCAGACTGCCAATCGAATGCGAGAAAAATCGAACACCGGAAAACGCATCAACCTTTCGCTCGGAGGGCGCGCACCAGGTTGCCACCAAATTACCGTTGAGAGCGCTTCCTTCAGAGTGGCGACCCCTTTTTCCGGTGGAACCGCCACCCGGGAACACGATTCGTCACACCTTCCTACCTCGTTCGACTCGTGCGTGCGTGTGTGTGATTGCCTATCGTAAAATCGGGCTACCGACCCCCGGGGCTCTGATTAGTCAATGTTTCACGGCTCCCGGCTCGAACCCGGCCCAGGAGCACGTAAAATCAGGAAAAGTAAACAAGGAATCGCATATCTTGCCGGGCGCCCTCGTCCCTCCCGGAAGACACTCCCTCCCGTCGGGGAGGGAGCGGGGAAAATTCGTATTTCCTGTTATCTTTCCCGGTGAGGCCGATCCCACGGCCAAAACTCACGCACCAAACTTTGGCGTATTTCGATTTTTTTTCTAGTCGACTCTACGTTTTGCGCCCGAAACGAACCATTTTCGGGGTTCGGGGTTTTTTTTTTCGCCCTTTCTTTCGTCCTTAAACAACCATCCAGCCATCGACACATAATGACATATGCGCGATAGGAATCGATGCGTGCCGGCCCCTTTTTCGCCCGTCCCGACCGGCTCGTCGTCGGTGTCGGTGGGGTCAGCGGGTCATAGTTCGTTGGGGAAAGGGCGAACACATATACACGTGAAATCAAACCGCCAATCGAGGAAACGAGTCAACGTTGCGTGTGAGTCGCACCGTGCCACGTGAGACAAACGGTTTGATGAACCGCAACATTAGTGGCCGCGTTGGCCACAAGGAGTGGCCACCGATTTTGAAGCTACACGAAGCTTTACGGTGGAAAACCGCGATCGTGGCCGGGTGATAGTGTCGACCGATGATAAGCGCTAAGTAGGCCGAGGATGAGGTCAACACATTTTTACCGAGCCCTGCGCGTGTTGATCGCAGCAAACATGGATCCGTCCGGTCCGATTGAAGTGATTGAAACTTTCGAGCTAATCAAACTATGGCGCCATGTGAAAAGGGCTTTTGGGTTTTTTTTCATCACGTAGCGTGCGTTTGATGAGTGCAAAAATTGGATTCACGTGAGTTCGTGTGGTAATTATCGATTGCCAGTGGAACAGTTAACAGATTGATAAACAACCGGGGCAGCGTTTGAAAAAACTTTTAAAATGCGGACTGCACAAAATATCCAAACCTATTACAAATTGTCGCAACATATTGTCGTACGTGACCGATTTTTCATCCTCAGTCACCATTCGGTTAAGAAATGGGTCGATTTCATTTCATTTGGCCAAGGCTTCCCAGATGGAAACTCAATCCATCATGTTTTTTGTTGTCAACTGATGTGGTACTCAAACATCGAGCTTCCTTTTGAATCCAGCTTTGCGGAATTGGCTTAAAATTGTCTTACAGCTGATCTTAAACTCCTTGGCGATGCTACGACTACTAATATGCCGATCAACTATACTTATTTTTGTGATTTGATCGACATTTTCAACGACGGGCCTAAGAATGTCACCTCGACAACGAGCATGAACTTGAAATTATTTGATCGATACTTCACGAGATATCGATCAGTACAGCCATCTACCAATTAATAATGAATTTCATTTTCCAAAACCTAATATTTGACGGCATTAAGATGATAATATTATGATGTAATCGATACATGAATAATGTTACGCGAATAATCAGGTGGATGGAATCCTGGGGGAGAGAATTTCTAAAAAGACGTTTGTCACTTCATCAACCAAAAGAACCAATCGTTAGCAATGCCTAAAGTGGAGTCGGCAACGAAGTGGAATCACATCGTAACCCACCGCACTTGGGCACTTTGTATCTCACATTTAAATGAAATTGTATCCCACACATTTTACGTGGCCTTGGCAAATGCTGCTTGCCGGGGGCCGGAATGCCGGGCTGCTTTGCAACACTCGGAACACACACATTCCGTAGGCACTTTTCTGATTTCATCCCTCTAATCGTCTCTCGCTCACGGCTTAGCTGTTGCTGTGCTCAGCCTCGGGCTCAACCTTTGCTTGGGGTGCGGCGAACTCCTAATACAGCCACAACATCAATAAGCTCAACAAGCGATTGCCGCGATCGGGTATCGGTACCGCGCCGTTGGGCCTTCGGAGTGGTGGAGGCCGTTCGATTCGTGTGACGAAGCCAATTCGCGATCCGCCGTCAGCGCGGCACACTGGAGGATTGATTGCGTAGTAGATGAATCGGAACCGACTTCACTCGTTAGAATGGAAAATGAGTTTTTTTCTTCTGCTTCTTCTTCTGCGTCTTCCATCGCCTTGTCACCGCATCTTGAGTTGAGCCGGTGGTGACGTCTTGGCAGTACATCACCCGGCGAGGCATCAACGGGGCCCAACGGAAGGTACAAATCACGTTCGGGTGTGCGGCACGGGTGGCAGCAAAGGGAGGAAAACAAAACACAAAACCTCACCTTCAAAGCACTTCCAGACGTCGCGGAATGGCGCGTGCGACGAAATGCGCCGTTCCTTGCCGCTCGGTCGCTCGGTTGCCGAAGAAAAGAAGATTAAAATAGGCAACAGGCAGCTGACGGAAGGAGCCGCCATCGTGGAGAACTGTGTGTTGGATTTTTTCCGATTTCACCGTGGACCGGGCGGAGGAGCTTCCGGTTGCTTCTACGGCACCGCCATCCCGGTGCCATCCTCGGCTCGTAATCCTCCCGTCTTAAACCAGCTTCCGGCGTAAGACCTTCTTTTGGGGATTTTCCCTCGGTGTGTCTTCGGCGCGCGTGTGGCCCCCTTGGCGGAGGCGGAAAAACAAAGAAATGAAAAAGGTGCTTATTACACACAAGCTCAGCCCGGGATTACGCGTCCCTACGCGCGCGCCCAATGCGGCCTCCGATGGAGGCGCCTGGTGCCCGGTCGAGCAGACCTCATTTACGGGGGCTAACAGCGAGGAGAAAAAGAAAACGAAAGAAGAAAAAGGCCCCCAAACGATTGCTCGAAACTCCCGGGCCACGCACACGATGGTACGAGATTTGGATGAGGATTTTTTTTCTCGTCCTTTTCCGGGAGGCCATTTGTGTTCGGCCGCGTTTAATTCGCCCAGTGGTCCCACACAAACACACACACACGCGCCCGCTCAGAGCGTCGGTGGCGGTGGCTGTAATCAACAGTTTACTAAATCAACGCCACGCCATTAACAGCGGGCCAGCGGGCCGAGTGGGAGTGGGAGTCCCCGGAACTCAACCTCGACTGTTGCGCCACCACCCCCCCGAACGGGCATTATTCGGCCGCGCGAAATCCAACGAAATCCGCCGCCGTCCAGGATCCACCGGCAGAACCGTCGGCCCCCGACCGGTAATGGAAAGCAAACACGGGGCCGCCACGCAACAATGAGTGGAAACCGTACACGCCGGCGAGGGCGCGGAAAAAATCGCAACCACCGTCGGGGCGGAGGATTTTCGTCCGCGCGCTAAGCACCGACGGCTTCCGAATGACGGAAAATTAAAACCAATGTCTCGAATAAATCATAAACACACTCTAATTAATCAGCCGACAGATGAAAGCGTTCGGCGATGGCGGCGAGAAGAGGAAAAAACGGCGTACGACGGTCGGGCACGGGAAAACAATCCGCAAGCGTGGCAAGCCACTCGCCCGATACCGATACCGTTTCCGGGCTTCACTCCACCCGCCAACGCCGGAAAGCGCTGAGGTTGAGTGTTTTCGTTTTTTTTCGAGAATTTTCCGATAAGCCCGACGGCTGCGAGGAGCCCGACGGGTG
>NC_069144.1:43163137-43169216 GCF_943734635.1 Anopheles cruzii | reverse complement strand
CTTCGGAGTCGATTACGGTGGTTTGATTTAATGGTTGCGGTTTGGGCTGGGCGGCCTGTCGATACGGGTGACTAATTGGGCTGTGCCACGTGCCGACCGGTGGGTCTGCTTTTCGTCTTCGTTCGCGCTCTGCTGTGAGTGTTGTTGATTCTTGAAGGCGCCTGTTGGCGCTGATGATGGCCCAAATCGCCACTAAAGTACCGCCACTGACGCCACCGAACTTGAAGCTCTTGGGATTTCGGGGAACGATTAGTGGCGGAACTGGCTGCCAATTACTAACAGTTGTGCCGACCAACCCGAAAGTGGCATCTTTAATATAGATTGGAACTTAGACAACCACTGTTTCAGTGGTTGCCTCCTCTTGGGATCTGCTTTTCTGATCTGCGCGATAAAACGCTGCGATGTGCTTAAACGACGTGTTTACCTCACGGCTCTGCACTGTAGCCGTGTGTCGGACGTGACTCTGCGCCCTTTGAGGGAACTACAACCAACTAACCGGTGCGCGGTGCACATAATGCTTGTTGGTCCGATTTCATAACCGAATCTTATGCAACCCGAGCCGGGACGTGATGCACCACAGCCGTGGTGTCTTGGAAAATGTGTTTTTAATTTTTCTGTCCTTACCGCCAGCTCCGACTCCGAGTGGACAGTATCTTTATTAGCATTCGTTTGTCCCACTGCGGCCCAACTCAGCGGGAACACCCAGGCAGTGGCTACTTAACGACTAGAGACTTCTGGGGACCGTTACCGCTAATGACTGAGGAACAGCTCGGAGCTCGGAAGGGATTTACACGGACACGGTCGAGGGATTGGGATGCTCGGGAAGGGCAGGGAAAGGCTGATGGGAGCGGACCTATTGCAGCTTCGACAGACCCTGTTGCTCGGCGGACGCCGGATGCCCAACGAAAGCGGCCACCTTCTGGCAGAGCGATTTCAACAGTCCCAAAATGGCCTTCATGTCCTCCGGAACCGCGTTCCCGGCCGGCTTGGCTTCGTCGGTCTCAGCGCTCGAGGTGACCGCTTCCGGGTCCTTTTCTTCCGCTTTCTCCTCCACCGCCCGCAGCTGGGCGAGCACCTCCCCCTTCGGTTCCTTCTCTTCCGTTTTCTCCGTCTCGAACGTCTCGTGGTCGTGCTTTTCGTCTACCATCTTGGGCACTACGTTTTGCTTCACTTTCGTTGCCTTCGCCTTCGCTGGCACCACTTCCGTACGTGCGGTCGTGGGTTTCACGTCCTCGACCACGGTCTCGTCATCTTCGTCTTTCGCCGGCTCGGACACTGCGTCCGCTTCTGATTCCGGCTGTGCGACGGCAGGCTCCGCATCATCCTTGGCCGCGACCATGGCATCCAAGTCGTCGGCAGCCTTCGATGTTTCTTCGTCCGGGTGCACCTCTTTGTCCTCTACGGTGACTTCTGACTCTTCGTCAGCTAGGGTTGGCGTGGGGCTCGGCGACGTCTTTGGCTCCTGACTCACTCCCGTATGCACACGCCGCGGAGCAGCCACCGACAACGCGATCGTTGCCGCCAAAAGGATCACGACTTGCATCTTCCACTGCATGGCTGCGACCTTGCTCTGCACTTGTAGGACTTGATTGAAGGGATCAGCACCTTGGACCGTCGTTCGACTCAGGTGACAGCTCTTGTGTCCGTGTGTGTCCTTCGTGCTGGTTGGTTGAAGCCTTCCGCCTGCGACGTCTCGGGAGTGTGGAACTGCAATGCTATACCGTCCGGAGAGGAGCCATCATTTTATATGTCGCCCCACCCTCGCGCACCACACGCCCAGTTCTGACCGCTGGAAGACACGAACTGGCGGCGGTACCGTGGACGCCTTATCACTCTCACTGTCGGCGGGTCTCGCGGCGTACGGACTGGTGGACGTGCCTTCTTGACCCAAACATTCCGAATGGTCCCGCGGACTGCACCGCACTGTCGGTGGACAGCTTTTGTCGATAGCGGCCCGGTGGGCCGATTCTTAAGTCCATTTCCACCAACTTCAGCTTTCTGGAGCCCTTCCTGATTATGCTCTCTCTCTGTTGTGTCTCTTCACCAGGGGCTAGTCTAAACCTTCCCTTCGCACATTGTAAGGGCCCGGAGGTCAATCTGCATATATTGTGTGTACACGCAGCGCCAAGTGACATACTTTCGCGTGGCCGACCCTAAGATAGCAGACCAACAATGCATGACATTTATTTATCAACAACGCAGCGAGTCTCTCAATTGGCGTGTTAACTTGTGTTTACTTGTTGTTGTCGCGGCCCGCGGCATGTTTTGATTACATGGCGAGCCCAGTTGGCCCAGTTTCTTCCGGATCACCGTGGGAGCCGAGCAAAAAAGCCAGGCCCACCGTAAAAATTCGTGCCCGAAGGTGGGCCAGAGTAAGAATGTTGGGATACGTGCTTGCGTTAAATTTGCGTTAAAAATCAAGCCCATTTCGGTCGTACGGACCTTATTGGACATGACTTATCGAAGGTTCGTTCGTGTTTTAGAAAGCTGCTGTTTTTATTAACACCCATTTTTTCTATATCAAATTATAGTTTTTTTCTTCCAACTCAAGGTCTTCCGTGAATTCGTAAAGGACTTGGAGAAATTCTTACTAAAGCCCCATCCCAATCCCCATGCGGTCGCTCTCAGAAGTCCAGATTTAATAGCAGCGTTCCAAGTAGGATCGCCACGGAAGAAAAGCATCGAAGGTTTGCGCCATTCTGGATTGGTGCCTCGGTCGTCGTGGTACCGTCATCGTCCGATCGGCGCACTCGAGCGCGAGCCCCACCCTTCGAAGCGTCCGGGTCACACTCCTTCCCGGCCGGCCGTTCGTAGTCGCACCGACAGGACTCGTGGTTCCAGTACAACCGCTTCGGGCAGCTCAGCTCGGTCGGTACGGTCGAGACGCAGGCGTAGAACTTGCGGCAGTCCCGGTGCGGCAAGAAGATCACCTCCTTCGCCGGGTCCGCGTCCAGTGGGCAGCGGGTCAACTGGGCCGGACACTTGCTGACCAGATCGCCACCCGGTCGCCGATCCTGCGCCACCGCACCGCCAGCCGGGGAACACTTGGCCAACTCCGGCCGGTCGCAGGACGACTCGAGCACGTTCCACTCGAACCCGGCCGGGCAGCGCTGCTCAACCTTCCGTGCTCCGACGCACGTGAAGTACCGTTGACAGTCCGTCGGGTGGGCCAGATGCACCGTACCGTGGTCCGAGTTGGCCGGACACTCCAGAACGGTGTCGGCCGAGCTGGCCAGCAGAGTAGCCAACAGGCTAAAGCCCAGTACTGTTTTGGAAAGCATCGGAGAAAAGGATAGTCAATGTTCTTGCGGGGCGGGAGGCAAAAGTATAAACGGTAGAAATTAATACCCACCGAGAACCATCGTCAGAGGCTGTTTGCAACGGGACTGGATACGCAGACGGGCAGAGAGTTACAGTATCGGAGCTGATAGGAATCTTCGCTCAGCTTCGCTCGGTGCCGGTTTTATAGGTCGCCCGTGTAGTGTGCGGCTCGCAAAGCAAACATCATCAGTTCCGATGTGGTCCACTCAAGTGGCTACATGTCCCATTTGTCGGGGTGCGATGTTTGCTCGCACTCGGTGACGTCACCAGCGCAAACCTGCCCCCCCCCCCCCGTGTGCACCACCGGATGGGGAGCGTGTTTGCCATTACATTGCACATCGAGCGCGTTCTGTTTGGCTTGTACATTGCCGGGCGGCTGTAAGGTCTGAATGATCCGAAGGGACGTAAAAACAATTGACATACCTGTGTCATATGGTCCGAATGGTCCAAAACCGAAGCGGTTCCGTTAAATATTTTTGATGAAAACCAGGCCCAACATGCGACGAATCGCGACACGGCCCGATCGGGCAGGATCGGGTTTCAATTGGCATCGCCGGGCCCATGCATCTTTCCGCCGACTTCCCCGACTGAGCGCCGATGGCCATCCCCAAAATCTGCCGCTCGGTGGTCGATTGTCACCGCACTAAATGAATTCACCCTCTTCATTTGCCAGTTTTCGAACTCATCGAGAGAGAGAGAGCCGTGCCCCCGTATCACCGGGGGGGGGCATGATCCTGTCGTGCACCCGGCGCCCTTTAACCTCGTTTGGTTGGCGCTCTGTGTCTCTCGCTCTTTTAAAAACACACACATACGCACGCTCCGGGATGCCAGATTAAATTACGCATTCAGACGCAATTGGTTACATTTACATAAATTTGCACGCACCTCCGCACCAGCCCGTTTTCCGCTTCCGAGCCGAGGACGACCGGCGAATGGCCCCACTTCCGGGTGCCGGGCACCGTCACCGTCCGGGGCTTCCACCTTTCCGTCGGTGGAACAAACATTAAACAACACCTTTGTGTCAAACCACCTCCGGGGTGGTTCGATCGATCGACGTTCGCCTCAAATCGCCTTCGCTTTGGGTGTGCATTTGAAAAATGATCCGCTCCCCGAAGAGACGATTGTCGCCCAGATTGTGGTGGACACTCTTCCGGGGCTCACAATTTACATAAAACGCCAATTGTGCCGATTGTCGAAAGTTAAAGCTTGTCCGAATTAAACGTCAGTGAAGCGTCTACTCCAATTAGAAATGACTCTTAGCAGCTTACCTTGACATTGTTTCGAATGATCATTGCAATGATTTTGCTTTCAATCAAGTTCTTCCAGAATAGCGTCCTACAGGAGACTTTCTGGCACACTTCAAATGTAGACTTTTGGAGCCCTACTTATGAACGACATGTTTGTCATTTTTCATTCAACATAGCGACCTATCAACTTTCATTAGGCTTTAATCTATTTATATGTTAATTTATTTATTAATCTCAAACAATCTTTAAAGCTTGAGTGTAGTCAGAATTTTTAATTAATGATATGAACTACTATTATTTCCGTTTTAGTTCTTCAAACACGGACAGTTTATGGTTTGTTAGCGATCTTTATTGTACTGGAAACTAATATTTTTAAATCAAACATCTAAAATAAGCCCTGAGCTGCCCAGCATCGGCAAATGTTCCACCTTAGATCTGCCAAAATGTAAATGTTTCAATTGCTCTAAAAATCGGAACCGTACGAAAGTCTTTAACCTTGCAATCATGTTTAATTTTACATCATCGTTGATTTTCGTCATTTTATTTATTCCCTGGCATTATTTTCAAAGCGAATCCAAGCCCTTCAACTAAATATCAAACCTAAATTCGATATTATAAATCAAATCCTATTTTATTTTATCTAAAGTCATTCGTTATTTAGTTCTTGATGAAAAACGAAAAAGAATGACATGAAAAACTGAAATCATAGCGTAAAACCATGTATGAAGACTAAGTAGCGACATACAGACATATTAGCTACCGCAATAATAATTATGAATCAGAAAACGATTAATCCTATTCAGCTAAACAAAGCTGATCAACATTCGAAACGTCGGGATCTAAGAGGAGTTTGTAAAAAGTCAAACTAGTGATAAACTAAACCTCTTAAAGTAACAACCTGGGAAAAACCTCAGACTGGGTCTGTCAACCATTTCGTGGCCGTCTGAACTGTTCGTGTAAAATACTAATGCTCGATAAGTCGCTAAGGTTAGCTCTAGACCCTGTATTAGATTACTTGCACCAACTAATGCTAGAAACCTCCACTCAACGGGATTGCTCAGACTTCGGCGTTCCTGACTGACTGCATTCACGGGAACGAAAATCTGTCACACATCTCCCGGAGCGGACACAATGCACGGGGCACTCCGTTCGGGATTAGATTTTATTGCCATTTATAATCTCCGACCTCCGGTGCGCCACTTCCGGTGCTCTCAACGAACCCACACCCACAAGAAGAAGAGGAAGCAGTAGAAGCGCCGGAAGTAAACTTGCCCGTCATTTGCGCGGCGCAAGCATTACGCGTGGAACCTCCCACGGAACGCTCGCCGTTACTCCGGTGACACTTTATGGATGACTCAAAACTCTCGCCTCCGTCTCGGGCATGCAACATACCGCACTCCCCTTGCGGGCCACCACCGAGCGATCGAGGGCGCATCGAATTATCGAAGGAAGGGTTTTCTTCCGACACACACACACAGGCATCTTGAGGACTCAAAAAAGGGACATCAATC
>NC_069144.1:43097542-43162937 GCF_943734635.1 Anopheles cruzii | reverse complement strand
CGAAGAGGGTCACAAATGGGGCTGCCTGGGTGGCTGACAGCTTCTTGTAACTTCCGGTGCCACTGGAAGACACCGGCACACCGCTTTCGCTCATCGCCTGTGACAGTTTCGAGGGGGCGCCAGGCAGCTGCAACTAAAACGCTTCCGCAGCTCCTGGGTGACTCCACCCGGGGTGGTACCAAAAGTTCCTGGGGTGGCGTCCCAGGAACAGGACAGAGTATTGTCTATCGAAAAGTGTCCAAAAATTGTGTGCATGTAACTGGTACGGGTTATCGCAGGATATTTTGTACCCTGAGCGTCACTAATTTGTGGAAACTATTCGACCAACCGGCCCGATGGGGAACATCTTAGACATCGGGCTGTGCATCGTGACCACAGGTTGTCTGCAAAAAATCCGGACTCCGGTGGGTGCGGAGGCGGTGGTGGCGGTGCTAGTGTAGTGCGATCGTTAGCGTGTCCTGGCCAGAAGACAACCACAACTCACGGCGAACGGTGACAAAAATGGGAACATCGTCTTCTCCTGCCCAACCCAACTCCGGAATATCTGTAAAACCGTGGCTGGTGCACCGAGATGATGCGACACGATGAAGATATCAGCGTGGAGCGTGGAGCGCGTCCGTGGGAGTTCCACTCCCAACAGCAGGGAGGAAATCTCTACAGCAAAAATCTGTACTTTACAAGCCCGGAAGCCCGTCCCGTGGCGGTCTTCCTTTTTCGGGGCGTCCGTGCCCGGGTTCTGGGGCCCGTATCTTTACTTTGGTAATGATTATGACATGATAAGGACATCGTTGCTTAGCGTTTTAATTAAGCACAATGGCTTGGCCAGAATGGTGGCTGCGGCAGAGGCACCAGCCCGTGTCGACCGTGCACGATGCTGCTTGCGTGGAGCTTGCGTAATACTTTGCGGGCTTTTCCACATGTTTGGAGGGCTTTTTGGAAGGAAATGCTCCAGCAAATAACCGGCCTAAGCGGTGTCGCAACACCGCATTCCAGCCCAAACTTTTGCTCCGAAGAACTAAGACAACAGATTAGAATATTCTAAAGTATGGAAAGTTCGAATGTCGGAAGAAAGAAAAACTCCACCAAGTATAAATATTCAACAGACGCTGTTTAGAATAATGGCATGCGTCGTATTTGTTGCACTTGGCAGCCACTTGCTGCACTCGGCGTTCGCCGTTAAACACTTCAAAACATCCTTTCCCGATGCAAACGCCGTCGCCCGCACCCGTAATTGAGAACATGCTCGGGGGTCGACCCGGGGCAGTTTCGCCGCCATTCGCCGCACCGAACCAGGACATTCCGAAAGGGCGTTGATGCATGCCGCGCACCTTCGTCCTCGGGGCAGCCAGCCTGACGGGTGGGGCGTGTGGCGCAAGAAAACGCAAAGTTCGTCGTTTGTCGTCTTGACCTACGCCGGCCCGAGGGTGAAGGGAAACCGGGAACCGCCACCGAGGAAGGAAGCGAGGAAGAAATTGAAAATTTATACAAGAAATGGTTTCGGTTAGCAGCTGCTTATCGATGCACATATTCAATAAGATCCGAGGTGTGTGCCGCGCCCCGTGTGTGTGTGTGTGTGTGTCGTTATGTATCGGTTTGCGGAGAAGGCAGCATAAGGACGATCGATGTGCAGCTGGCGCTGGCGAGCCGGAACTACTCGCCGTCCTCGGATGGTGGTCGATAATGCTATGCGGCCGGCGGCCACTAGCCGAGAGCAGCAGCAGCAGTAGTTGAGAGCAAGGTGGTCATGCGGTTTCCACGGACAATCTACAATGAATATGTAGAATCGGGTCCGGAGTCCGACCTCTGCAGTGCCGGGTGGATACGGGGAGCACTGTCGCACACGGGTCCGGGCGGCGGCAGCTGTTGACAAAGCAATCGAGCAAACAGGTTGGCACTGGTGTTCCTTCGAATGCCCCTTCACCGTCGTCGTCGGCTTTGGCCTGCGGGCAGTTTTACAACAACGCTGCCCCCTGGCCCCGGGCCCCCCCGAGTCTGGGCGAGGTTTCTTCGAAGGAAGATGGTCATTTTCTCAGCCGACAGCTCGGCACAGCACTTTGCTGGACATATTGTTTCGGATTAGGACAGCCCGTCCGGGATTGGATTGTGAAGTGCTGATTGTATCGTGTTCGTACGATAAACATGATACACGTTCATCATCTTCTTCGGGCCAACGCAGATGGACGCAGATCCTATAGAACGGTGCCAACGGTGTCTGCATCCTGCGCGCAGAAGTCGGAGTCGGTGAAGACCGTCTTTGACATAATTTGGGGTTTGTTTACAGTTTTATTGGGTCCATTGATGCTAGGCTTCGGTGTGCCACTGCCACTACGAGGGGCCGCATTAATGGCTACTGCCGGGGCAATTCAATCCTGCCAAAGGATGAATAACGGTTGCGAATTGTGCTTCTAAAACCCACGCTCTCTTTCACACGAAGTCAACGTTGGTGTCCTGCGGAAATTTTAATAAAAAATGATCAACAACAGGGCCTTGTCGAAGGGAGTCTGTAGCGGTTACTTTTAACAATAACGTTTGTCCCACTTCTCATCTCTTTTTACGGTGTTCAGATATCCCTAATTTTTTGAATAACATTCATTAACTTTCTAGCCATTTGAAGAAATTAGAAACAACTCTCAGTCGACATGCTTGTCAGTGTATTTATTTATTATTTTTTTTTTTTATTACAATAGTAGAGTCAACGGGCAACGTAGTCTGATTGACAACTTACATGACTAACATGGAAGTAAATATCGCAACTAATCACGTGACAAAAACAGTTTCTATGAAGGGCATGGAAATGAAAATATTACGAAACTGATCAAGGTACATAGTAATGTCAAAAAGTGTCGAAAATTGGTCATTGTATCTGCGGTCGTCTCGCAGCAATGGTGAGTTCCAAGCCAGGTCGTCGTCTCAAACATCGGGCAGGAGCCGAAAAGTTAAATCGAGCAAGGAGTGTCGGCGAGTCAATACTGGAAGTCATGATCTTAAATGTGAAATCACTTGATCGCAACCAAGTCTAGGAACAGTCAGAATTCAATACGATCAAACCAACATTGTCACACAGCACAAGCATGCTCAAGGATCGGACGGACAAGACACGCGTTGAACGCGGGACAACTGAAGAGCCAATGCGGTATGAGACCAGGACCGGGCCCTTCTTATTTAAAAATGATATGACATTGCATCTACAGATACACAGACAAACGAACCGACCAAGACTGGTTACGTTCAGGGGAAAACAACTTATGATCGTCAGCATAAAGTAAAAGATACTCAGAAGGAAGCCGAAGAGTTAGATCATTGATGAACAGCAAAAATAACAGCGGACCTACACCTAATTTTTCCAATTTCGAGATAAATAACTAAGGTGTTCCTTGAACGTCAGATACTAAAACCACAATTGGTCAAACATTCAAGCAACGTTCATTTTGCCTTCTGTTTTGATTTTTGCCACACATTATTAAGCTAACACAAATAATCACATCTGCTACAGCGGTTACTAACAGAAGGGCAAGCGGCAACACAACAACAGCTCGGGCTCCGGATTGACAAACCGTTCAATTTCTCGTCTGTCAAGTCAAATGGCTTTTCCGGGCCAACCCGGGATGGTGGCGGGGGGTGGTTTGCGGCTCAATCGGGTTGTTTGCATTGGCGTGCCCGTCGTAAATTATTTCTGTCACGTCCCGGCGCTCCAGGCCCAGGATTGCGGCGCGGTGTCGCGATGTCAGTGTCGATCATGGCCGGGTTGCGCCTGTACCTGACCGGAGCGACCGGAGCATTCCATCGCCATTTGCGTCGAACCATTCCGCAGCGAAACATAACCTCAAAACCCGCCGGTACAACGTCAGAGCGTCACCGTTTAGTCAATTAAAATTAAGTATGTAAATTTATACAAACGTCATCTAATTTGGGCGGGCCAAAAAAGCTGGTCACTGCTGTCGCTGGTTTTCGTGTTCTTTTCGCCGGCCGCGTAAGGATCACCGGGAACGCGTGATGGTGATGTAAGGGCGATGTCAGCCACGAGCGGCGCGACCCGAAAAGGGGTTTGAAGAATTAGATAAATTTTGAAACGACTAGAATGCACTAAATTGTACTAATGGCCACCGTGGGCGCCGGCAACGCTGACACGCCATCGGCCATCCATCGTCCATTCTTTTAATGGAATTACAAAGTGCATGACGCTCTGACGATGATGATGATGATGGTGATGAGCATGGACCAGAAGCTGCAGCGCGGTGGCAGCGGTTGATGAAGTATTCAGAGTCCCGAGTACATGTGCCGAGAGTGTGCATATTGGTGCCGGCCCGTGCAATGCTGTTTGCAGCATTTCACAAAAAGCAAAACCCGCCATTAGCGGGACTGATCGCAGCCTGGCCCCGGTTCCGGTGCTCCCTGTGGCTCACGAGGCTTCCAGATTTACTCTAGAAAATGAGATAATTAAGAAACTGCTGCTGCTGGAGCTGGCTGAGCAATGGGCAAGTGTAATCCGTTTTTGGGGTCCACTTGTCTCACATTTCCCCCCCGGGCACAGCTGGCGGTTCCACCGGTTCGGAGTTGGTTTTACATCAAAATCTGCACTAATTACTGAGCCGAGTCCGTGCCCGTGGCCGCCGCTCCGCTAGATTGTATCAAATTATGGAGCCGGAGCTTCGTGTTTCCTTTCGGGATGTTTATTATTTTTAACGTCTCACGCTGATTTGGGGATTTTTCGTCCGTCCACCAATTTGTCTTTGGGTTTTTTGCTTGCATTGGAGCATTGGAGGCTTCACTTTAAAGTTCCTTGGAAAGTAATTTTGTTAATTTCTGGCGCTCTTTGCAAGCGTAATGGTGCAAAAACAATGGAATCAAAATAATGTTATTAATCAGTCAGTCCCACCGCCAGGTTGCGCAAGCCATCCAGCCAAAGCTTCCCGATTGTGCTGCCTGCACCAAGTGGCTACAGCCCCTGGCCGGGGGGGGCGAGTGAAAATTAAATAATTTTAAAAACCACTGACAAGCTGTCACTTTCCGAGAAATGAAAAGTGGCCGACGAAACGTGGTACTCAATTACGATGTCTATCGTGGTGCGACGCGACGGAGCAAAAACTCCTGGACCCACTTACCCCCTGGGGGGAATGGTTAATGATCCTTGTGGCAATGACTTGCGGCGATGCAAATCACGTGCTGAATAATAGAACAATCGGAATTATCGAATGGTAATAAATCAACTTTGTAACCGGGGCTTCCGGGAACGTTAGAAAACAGTAAATGACTAATCAGCAACCTGCGCCAACCTGCTGCTTCAAGGATCCGGGGCGGCGGCCCTGGGCGCACTGTTGCTGCACCGGCACCGGCTCTCGGGGTGACTATCGATCAGCGGGCGCGGGCGTCGTTCGATTTGCGTAGTCCTGCTTTCGGCTTTGGCGTGCTGGCTCGGCGGACGTGCCATTAGCGGGGCGAGTGTGTGGGGGGGCGATGCAGGCCTATCACGCGATATCAATCGCTGGCAAGAAACTGGCAAGGCAAATTGTTGCTCCTTTCCAGCTAATTTTCTTCCGGCCCGGGGAACGGCCGGCCGGACGGCCGGCCGGCGACGATGTTCAGCAATCAATCAATAGTCGTTCCGATGGGCGTAGGCCGCTGGCTGACCGATCACTGCGCGAGACGGGAAAATTGAAAAGAACGCCCAGATCCTGGCGGGGTTGGGGGAGGAGGTAGTTGCAAATGAAACTAGGGATAATGACACTCGCCGTCGGATAATCATTCTCGGCTCGGTAAACAACCCGACGAACCCGAACCCGTCCCGTACGTCACCGATGACGTTCGCTCACTTTGCTGCTGGTATCGATTTTGCTATTACACACTAATTGAGAAGCGAAAGGGGAGAAAATTACAATCCCCGACCCACCGCTGGGCAGGACCTGTGACTGCGGCCAGGTGGTGGCTACGGTTCGCTTCACGGCACGGCCCACCCTGTGATTGGGGCTTAAACACGTGGTTTTGCGAACGACGTAATTCTCGGTAAGTAGTCTGCTAACATATTCAGCGCAAACAACGCGCCCCGTGGATCCGGATTGCCTAGAGCGGGAAGATAATGAAAAGGCAACAAAAGAAAGAACGAAGGAAAAAAATGGCGGGAATAATAGTGCCACACACACACACTGGCCAAGGTTGTTGTTGCAGTTGCATAGTGGGGTGCGCCACCATTATACAGCATAATATCATTATTATGCATTACCTACCTGGGAGGTGCGAATCACTTACCGGTGCCCGGGTGTCGATCGATCGCCGGGTCCGTGGAACCTGATTTCGGACAACTTACTCGCCACACACACACCCACCCTCGTATAGGACGTGCATAATAATTGTGGTGCGGCACCAGGCGTTTCGTTCACTCACTATATGCAAGGTGTTTGCTACTTTGGTTTGTTTTTATTTTCACTAAAATATTCTAAAAGTTACAAAACAACGGAATCATTTTCACAAACACACACACACACTCACTTTCTGTTTCTTTCTGCCTTTCTTTTTCTCTCCCTCTCGCTGCTGTCGGATCAGGGACAGTAGAGTACAAAACCGGCACAAACTGGTGCCACAGTGCTTCCCTTTTGCTTCGTGCTACTATTTTTCGCGGTTTTCTGTCTGTTCTACTTGCACTGTTTGATGAGAGGTTCTAGTAGTTTGTGCTTGTTGCTTGTGTCGGGGTACTGGTTTAAGGTGTTTGCTTTACATTTTAATGATTCCGTTCGGTAGACGAATCTCTGTTTTCTACTGTTAGCGATGCGTTTTGCATTTTCTGGTTTGCTGTTTGAATCCATGGTCGGGCTAAGCGTTGATGAGTGTTTGCTTGTTTGCGCTGTACTACTTTCTCCTCTGCTATTATTACACTTCTTACATGTTTTTTTATATGCATTAAAAATGTTTCTTTTAGAGTTAACAACGTTCGGTTTTTACGTTTCTTCTTATCTCTTCAGTGATTCGTTTTTATGCGCGACGTTGTATTCTTGATGTAGGAAAAAAGCTGACCAACCGACCGGGTTATGTTAATTAAATAACCAACAAAATAATGTGCTCCTAAAAAGTCGATGCGCCAGACGGATGGTTGTGCGAATTGTTAACTCCCGTGTTTGCTCGCCCGCGGGAGTTGTTTTTCGCGCTGATTTATGCTTCTCGATTAATTTCCGTCACCAAAGGCAGGCTCAGGACTGGGCCTGTTACGTTCAATCTCCACACTCATCCCCATCCACGTGGACACAATGGAATGTTTCTTTTCATTAAGTTTCTCAGGCCAAAGTTTTTCTTTTCCCGTTTCCTTACTGAGGGTGGTGAAAATTGGCGTCACTTGCTTGTTTTTTTCTTTTTCGTTCGGCCCTTTTTGGTGGCTTTCTTAAGTCAACTAATCATCGAGGACGCGGACGATAGAATCTTTGTAACCATCATCGGTGTTTGCGTACTATTTCCGTCGCCCGGAGGCCCCCCTTGAACGGCTCGGGTGTTTAATTTGCTGGAATTAACGGCCAAAAGGAAATCTTTTCTGCTTTTCATTTTGACGGTCCTCATGCCGTGACAGGTTTTTCGGGCGGCGGCCATCTTTCAGACCGATTCGGAGCACTAACATTGCCCTTCGGCGGTTTTAAAGTACAGCAAGAAGAGATGCCATTTTCCTGCAAATCTTGTCGCTTTTCGCAGCACTCAAATTTAGTGCGTAATTTTCAATTGCATTTTTTGTTTTTCCAAAAATTCCAATTCCAATCGTTTTCGGTCCATTTTTCGAGCGCGAAAAGCGTCCATTCGGAGCAAGACAATGCCCGGAGCTGTAATGAGAAAATTACTGCCCGTTCCGGCGACGTCGCCACGATTTCCCCACGAAAATGTAAGGAATTATTCTTAGCAAAATTCCTGCCCCGTCTCGGCATCCGTCACATTCCAGCCGGGCGGATTAAATCTATAGTTCCGATGGGACAGATGTTCCCCGGTGAAACGTGAAAGTGATTTTCATATTTTCCAACATTTTAATTAATCTCCCAAAAAAGGGCTCACTCCAGTCGGCTGCCACGACGAGCGGGTGAACCGGGGATCCGCCGTCAACAATGCCGAGTCCCGGACACGCCGAAGACGGAATTAAAATCGCAGATTAAACTCAGCGTGCGCCGCTGCGTTTCCATGGATAAGATTTGCTCGGTTGACAATGAATCGCACCGTCGGGGAAGACGTCGCGAGGATGGACGGCTACCGAAATCAACCAGACCACCTCAGCTTGCTTCGATCGGTCGCGAGCGTTGTTGAAACTAGCGCGACTGTAATTGAAATTTTACGCCACTTTCGCACGGACCCGAACGTTGTGAGAAACGGAACGATAGTTTACGAACGTCGAACTATCAATCATTGTAAGTTTCCAGCAAAAATCCAGTGGCGATAAAAACAATACCGTACAATGCTGCAAGGCTGTAAGTTGGTAATGTCGCTCAATCATAGCAACCATTCGTTCGCCCATCAAGGCGTCCTGTTGAACATTTCGAATCTCGCTGCGGAAGACCAGCAACATAACTCACCCGTGGAACTCGGTGGCAAACGCTCGCTGGACCGAAGCCCACCACACAGAGGATCCCGAAGCCGGTGCCCAAAGGATCGTGTGATTGTTGGTAATTAGCGAGCTCCTGTGTTCTTACGGCCGGCTGTTTTGTTCTTCGTTCGTTTATTATTCTAATTTTCAGTGCGGCAGCCAAGTAAACGGAAAATTAATATTTTACCGCGGATTTGCTGGGTGACTCGGTCGGTACTGTTGGCCAGCCACCCTCTGTGCCACCCTTCCCGGGCACCCTGGATCGCGCTGCGGAAAATGCAAAACATCCGTCAACAACGACAGCAACACAGGGACCGCCTGGGCGAGTGACGGTACTTCAACTTCTTGGCCGCGCTGTTAATAATTCTACTATCAATCCGCACGCGCGCGCTCTCGGTCGTTCGTCCTTGCTCGGAAGAATTCCGGGAAATTTCGGCTGCACCGGAAGCGAGGGTGAAAGTGAATGGCGCGCGGTACAAGATAACCGAACGGGCTTCCTCCGCAGTGGGCACCGGTTTTACGACGTTGCTTTCGGTGCTGGACGAAGACGACGAGTTGCTAGTATGCGCTGGCCATGCTACGGCCCGCCCCCCGTGGGTGGCCGATCATTAAGTTTTATGCTGACCCACTCCCCTAGTGTTCTGTTGTTCTTTCCGGAGAACACCTTCAGCGGCGGGCTCAAGCCGACTCTTGTTTGCTCTAAGCTCGCCACGTGCAAAGCCGACATGGCCGGTGGCATGCCCTTAAGCCGGGTGGGCCAAAAATCCGTTCGGGAAATGAAACGGTCGATTAAGAACGTAAAACAAATTAATAACCACCCGGAAGCGGCCACCCCGCACGGTGTAAGGTGCCACCGGTGGGGTGCGTTAATCCCACGGCGACGGTGTAAGAAGCTTGCCGTGCCGGGAGAGATTACTTCACCGAGCGGCTCGAGCGGTTTGCAGCGAGCCGATCGGTCTCGTAAAGCTGTCGATAGGCAGTCCTTGCGCCACTCCAAGGGCCACGGCAGACCCTTCGGAGCCCGAGTCAGGGGCACCGCCCAAGATTGCTGGCTCGAGGTCGACACCACGAGGCTCGAAGACGGCACTAATTAAAGGTGAGTCGTGGCAGTCGTCGAGGTGCTTGGCCAGGGTCGTCAGCACGAAAAGAAATGTCGACAAATTTGAAGACAGCATAATCGTACGAACGGAGCTCCAATATATCAACCGGTGCCAGTGGCAGCAGTCGTAATGGATTAAAGCTTGCCTGGGCGCGTCGGGCTTCGGACTTGACCGGTCGGGTAAATGATGGAACAGGGCGCCTTCGCTCGTTCGACATTAACTCCGGTCGGTGGTCGGAGTCCTCTGCGGGACGTCTGCAGTGGACATGCATAATGAAGTCAGAACCAGCCCGAGCCGCTTCACAGTTGGTTCCCAGCTTGGGTTTCCACCTCGTCGGGGCTGACCAACATCAAAGGTACACCACAAAAGTGGTCCTGGATTATCGGGCCTCGGGATAGCCGGACCACCCGGACCACGGTATGCACACCATGATTGTTTAGCCTGGAAAGCCTGCCTTATCTGGGCGCGGGTGGGCCGATAATGGCGTGCCACGAGGACCGGGGTGGATGGGAAAGTTCCTTTCGGTCAGTGATTGATTTTGTGTCGCATGCCGGCATATCAGCGGTGGGCACGACTGACGACTGCCGGCGGTAGGTATTTCGCTTTTGACGGATCCATTCCTTCCTTCGGGCCGGGGCGCTACCACTTCCTGGAACACACCGGGCGGGTCCGGGAGCGGTGGGGCTATTTTAACAGGTATTTCTTATTTTCATTCCACTGCGCCCGGCGGCCCCGCGGCCCCGCGGCCCCGCTGCCCCGGCCCGGCCGCCCGCCGCGTGGGGAACTTGATTTAATTCGATTCCCGGTAATGGTTAGTGGAATTACTGCACCGACGGTCGGCCGTCCGATGGCTCGTTTAATATTAATTGAAAATTTGCTCAAGCTGCAATTTTCCACCGGAAGGAAAATGGCCCCCCCGCGCTCGTCCGCAGGGCAGAGGGCGCAGATAAATCAATAAATGCTAAGCCACTTGACGGATCCCTGGACTGGGGCAATTTCTAGGCAATGTTTTTGTTTTTCTCAATTAAAATACGAAGGATTGGAAAAGGGGTTTCGGAAAAGTTAGTCCTGTTCTCGGCAGTGTATTGCTGCGCCAATCAGCTAGTGATGATAGCCTATTGGGTACGGTTGAAAAAAAAAACAGTTGGACCTTTCCTTGATGTTGGGTGAAATTTTTATTTCCAAACTTAAATCAGCCAAAAGTGGCCATCAAAGTCATGGTTTGTAGCGTGATTTATTGAATTCGTGTTGAATTGGGTTTTAATTTCAGGATCTGTTTTGTGGTTCTTTTCCAGTTTGTCGACAATTTCCCCAATGGTCAACCAAGACTTTAGACAATATGGTGAATGGCGAAACAAGGTTTATCACTTGAGAATTTTAATAATTTGTTAAAATATGAGTACATCTTCTGTTGGAATCGCTTTGTCAAGATATTGAATGTTGAATTAGTTTCTAGTTAAAGGTTCTAAGAAGGTTCAACTGTTAGCAACCATTTAACTATCGACATGCTTGGGAGCAAAGGGTGGACAGTTGAATGGATTACAGGAAAAACCAATCATGATAATCTCTTATTGGTCAAGATTATACTCTACAACAGGATAATGCATCAACCGACATGGTACAGCTAGTCAGCAGCAAGGCTGATTGAAGGTTCCACCACAATGCTCAGACCAGCTAACCGTCGAGAAAATGTGAGCATTGATGAACCTTGGAGTAACCGAGAGGACCTCACATAATTTTTTACAACCACGTATTTCGTAAAATGTTTTGATGGATTGAAATAAACTTTGTTTCGCTAGCCTGACAGTACAGTGGCTAGTCACTGTGTTGCTTTTGTTACTTCGGATATGAGGTGTTTTCTTTTCCTTTTTAAGCGATTTTGTTGGACACCGTTCAAATAAATTGGACACCGTTCAAATAACTCCGAACTAAATTTGTTCTCTTGTGGTTTTCTAAGCGCATCGTTCAAAACATTTTGTCACCCTGGAGCATCGCTCCGGTAAGTGCCGGCCAAGCATTGTATAAAAAAATTAAACGACATTACCTTCAGATTGACCGTACACTCCGAAACCAACCCAATCTTTACGGCTTAACAGCTCGGTACTCGGTTTTGGGATCAATCTACGAAAAGTGAACCTCGTTTACAGCAACGAAATGTAACCAACCGTTGGCCGTCGAACCGTTCGCCGCGGCGCAGGGCTCCTTATTTCGACTGCAGCGACAACGACATCGACTGCAGTGATTCCGCCCTGCGGTTGATTAACAGGGTGGCGCCACGTCGAGTGGCAAGCAGGGCCAAGAAACACATCTTCGGACTTTGGATTATGTTTTTGGTTCCATTTTTTGCCCTCTCTCGCTCTCTCGCTTGGCCTTTGCGTTCTACGTTTCGACCGCAGCCCCGGCATCGAGTGCCTGTGTTTCTGATGAAAAGAGCGATCACTGCATGGAAAAATTGTCTTTTCCAATTTGTCCGCCCCGTCCGGTGTATTAGCATCTGTGTGTGTGTGTGTGTGTGTACGCGCGGCAAGAAAGTGGCCGCAAAGCTCCAAAATCCCAAACGAAATCCGCTCAAGGACCTCGGGATTGGAGGGTGAGCGATTCGAGCAATGAGTAAATCGTTCGCCGCTGTTGGTGGTGGTGGTGCTGCTGGTGGTGGTGCTGTTGTATAAATTATGGAAATGAATATGTTTATTGTAATCATAAGCAATAAGCATAAGCAAGTAGCAGCAATGACAATAACGTTCGGTGCTGGCGACATACTACATAAGATTGCTGTCACCGAACCGCGGCGCCGACCGACCGACCGACCGACCGACTTCTTACCGAATTGATGCTATCTGCTCGAGAGGTTGATGTTTGTCAGCACAAATAAAAGTATAACACCCCACGAAAGCCCTCGGAAGCAAGGGCCCTCACAGGCGGCGCAGCTAGGCGGACGAAGAGCAAACAGCGAAAGTCGACCGAAAGTCATCCGGAGCGGAGCCACGGAATGCGCTTCTGATGTTCCGTCTTTTTCGAAAGAAATGGGCCGTTCGCTCGCCCGGACCCGGGCCCGCATCGGCTTCGGGCAGATTAAATTAGGGCTATATGTTTATTGCGAACGTTTGAAGAATTTTATGCGCCAAAACGGCATAAACCACTGCCACCGGGCGCCACGTGATCGATAATTGGGACGCGCTGGGTTCGATCAAAAATTCATCAAACTAAACGATGATCAACATTGCAAATATTGGAGCAATGCCCTTGATTACTAATTTCCATTCCGGGCCCCCCCTCAGCACCGGTGGCACCGTTGCGCGGGGCACCACTTTTGCCAGTGTTTTTCCTAATTTTCCTTTCCGACGGCCGTATGGCCGTATGTGCATCGTAATAATTTATGTCTCTCTCTTTCTCTGTGTGTTGGGATTTTTGATGCCCAAACTGATTTATTCCACTCAGCCCAGTGGCTTTCGGTAAACGGTTCCTCAATCAAGCCGCGCGTTACCAGGCGACTCATTAATGGTCGCGGAAAAGCGCTTCCGCCACACTGCGCTCGGTAGTAAAGTGGAAAATGGAATGAACAAAATAAAAAGCAAATTACCATACGCGCTGGAAACGGAAGAGACCATAAAAGGGGCGCAATGAAATAAAGTTCTAATTTATGCCCCAACAGTGCTGACGCTGCTGGCGCTGACGTATCGTTTGGCGATTATAAATCTTGTCCCTTTTCTGAACTATCTCCCGGGCGTCACTATCAGCAGCGAGGAATCGAAAATATGTAGGATCCCCTAATGAGCTATGTACAGTTTTTACACACACATTTACAACGGGGTCGCTATGGGATTTGTTTGCCAAAATGTTTCTGAAAGTTTCTATACTACGCTACGGTATATTACTGCTTACGGGCTACTTATGGCTAGGTAACTGCTTTCGCTCGGTCGCTTCCGATCCGGAGACGGTTCACTTACGCGCTAAGGTTTTATTGCTTTTCGATACTTCGACATTTTATGTTTCACTGCAGCGCCAGGTCGCCCGTGGCCTGTGGTTGGTTCGGTGCTTCGTCAGGTTGGTTTTTTCTTTTGGTTTAATTTGAATTTGATTTGCGAAATATTACGATTTGGTTTAATTTATTGCTTGCTTTTTCTCTATTTCTAGGTAAATATTCTGAACTGTAAAGTGCCATTTTTGGGTCTCTGTAAAATCCGAACACATTTGCGAATCACAATCTAGCCACTAAAGAACAGCACTGGTTCGTTCCGGCGAGTAGAATCACATTGATTGCCGGTTGCCCGAAGGACCACCGGCAGGAAAAACAATTTAATTTTAATCGGAAGTCACGCCAATCAACTGTCCACCGAAATCATAAGCGTGACGGCAGACGGTGGGCGCCCAAAACGACGACGATTATCGTCCTTTAATCAATTTCATCTTCGATAATTATGAATTGCACGCCCAGTTGACACCCGACCCCCGGGGGAGGGGGGGAGGGGATTGGGCGGTCCGGTCGGCGGGATCGCTCTAATGGGACAATCACCATATACCACACACACATACGTGGCGTTTCCCTTGATTGACCGCCATAAAATCCTAATGCGCGTAGCATGCGGCATGCGAAATGATGTGTTATGAGCCGTTGTTAACTGGCCACTATAATTAGGTCGGATGCTTGGCTTGGCAGCACCGAGCGCCGAGGTCCGCGCTAATTTCTGACCGTTTGACCGGTTAGGCACCGGTTTTGGCAGCCTCCCGACAGTCAATAATCTAAATTGGGCCGACCAGTTTCGATAGATTAAATAGCGAGACGGGGCTGTCAGAAGGAAAAAAAAACAACAAAACAAAACATGGACGAACCGTGCACCGTGCGATAGGACATAGGCTAAACATAATCAACTGCAGCGCGGGCTAATTAGTGCAATTTAGGTATCCAGCCAGGGCAGTGTGCCGTGATACGTTCACGCGAGCGCTAGTCCTGGCTGGCAATTCGATGAGCACGCTCCATTGGAATCGCGCTGGCAACGGAACTTGCCCCGGATTGATGTGAAGCCGTGCGTTGCGAAACGAGCATTCTTTTAATCACCTCACCGACAGGCGGCTGGGCTTATTTCGCGTAAAGTGACGCTAAAAGGACATCGCTCGACACACGAGTGGGAAGTGAAACTTCTGGTCCACTAAGCACCCGCAAGTCAAATGCCTGGTGGTGAGCCATCTGACAACAAAGGCCCTGGTGGCAGCCTAAACAGACAAACTCCGGTGGCAACGGGTCCAATGTCGTAAAACCATAAAAGTCCACTGCACCGTATCTGGCGTTGTGGAGGCCCCTTCTTGAGAAACGGGATTCGTTGGTTAATTGCCGACGCCAAAGCGAAAACATGCCCACTGTTGACAAGTTTGCCTTTCGGATTTTTCTGGAACTCCCCGCACACGGGGCTGTCGTTGAAAAATTTATGAATTATAACTCCCGACCGTGAAGGGCGGGGGGGGGGGCACCGTATTATGACGTCCGCGCGCAGCATAGAGATTTATGTTCCACGCTACCGACCGTCGGGGACGGGGACAATTAATTGGTTTATTTGACTGCCTATCGTTCCGGATTGGCTTCGGTGGCCGCGCGGGCTGATGGATTGTCCGTCGCGAGAGCGACGAAAGTGTGCCACAGTTTCCAACCCAAGGGTTTTTTGGGGTTGATAAATATTTATCTAGCCCCGTGCCGTAATTATCCCGAATGCCACCGAAGGGCGCCACGGATCGCCGGGCGAACCGATGATGAGCGAACCGAGCGATTTTTATTGGATTTATTCATTAGATCGTTCTGGACCGGGGGGAGGGGGGGGGGGGGGGGGTGATACATTTTTACTGCTGGCCGTTTCGCCAGAACACCCCGCAGGGGCCAGATGGTAGCTCAGCGAGTCGTTGAATCCTCAACGGTGAGAGGACTATTATCGTTGTCTTCGAGGTCGTAAGATTCACTGTTCGGTGTTCTCCACGACCACTAGGTCACCTCGGGGAATGGTCCTGACCAAGGGGCCAGCAAAAAAACACAACAAGAAAATGGTCGTTTCATGTATTGTGTCATTTCACCTTTCACCGAAATCACCGCTCAAATTATGTTTACTCGCCCTGCGCTCGCACTACTCGCGGCTCGTTTCACCTGCAGGGACATTAATGCGCCACTTGATTGCTTTCCGTTTGTGTTCTTCCAGCTCACTTTCCTCCGTGTGGGGGTGCCTGTGTTTTTTTGTCAAATCGCGAACCAAAGGACGAAGCCCCAAACCAACCACCAAACCCGCGGGCGACCGGTCGGGTGCGTTATTGCTTATTTCTGTCGAAAAATTGTGTTGTCCTCCCAGAGCCACGGCCCCGCGCGTTGTGTTGTGCGCCGGGCGCGGGCAACGGGAGGGTGCTTATAATAAATGAAAAAATATTGCTATTCGTCTGAAGACATTGGTTAATGACGATGATCGCAGGCTTCCATCTCCGGCGCTCGCTTACGCTAATATTGCATTTTGGTTTTTTTTTGCTGTTGTTGCTGATCTCCATAACGCTAAAATACTACGCTTCTCCACGCTAATTGTGTAGTTTGTCTACTGGTGACTAATATACTGATTAATTTCGAGTTTTTGGTTTTGCTGTGGATTGATGGCGGCGAGCTACAACCCATCGGAAATTGCGCATTCTTCGAACTGCTGTTCACTATTCACAAGGACAAGACGCTCTAGGGAAGCATTTAGAATGTGTGTCTGTACGGGCAAGAAACCAGCTTACACTAGGCTTGTCGGGAACTACAACTAATTGTTTTGCATTTGCATTAGCTTCTTACATACTTTTATATTGCTTTGGATTGCAGTTTAATTGCATTCGCATTGCTTACAGGGTTTTTTGTTGTTAGAGTGCACCTTTCTTATGTTAAACTTTAGTGTTTTCTTGTTTAGCGTTGCTGTTTACTTTCTATTTAAAATGTTTAGCTTTCTTATGTTTTAATTGCTATGTTATGTGTGCGCTTAGCATTACGGGAAGACAATCAGTTTATGAATTGCATTATTTTACTTATCTAATTCTTACAAGCACGTTCAGCATACTTTCTTGGCTTCTGCCAAACAAACTAAAGAAAAACAGAAATTTACAACGGCACTGTAGACCGATTTGAATCAATTCAACTGAAAACGTCTGAAGTCGTCGTCACGAAGGCGTTAATTAATGGCCATGGCGACAATCGACGATTCCAATTAGTTGGCCGCCAATCCATTCGGTTAAGGTCCTTAAGTCCGCTATCCTCCAAAGCCATTAGCCCACTTCTAGTGCGCCCGCTCGAATGGGCCTCGACCCATCGATAAAAATCGAACGTTTGATGTTTTGAAAGCCCATTTTTGTTCGACACTTTGATCGTGCCCACTTTACGCGGATGATACTTGGCTGTCACGGCCAAAACTAGAACCCGATAATGCGCCTATTGGCTCGGTCACGGAAATCGAAAAGTGGCCAACACACACACACTGCGGTGTGGTCAGTAAATGGATTTTTTCGGACACTTCCGTGGTGATTGTTTGGCCGAAGAAACGTCTGACACGCCATCCATCAAATAATCAAACGTTAAATCAAATTTTATTTTTATTCCCTACACCAAACTCTCCGCCAGGATCGTGGCCGCCGTGGCGGCTCCCTTTACGATGCAACACGGTCCCGCGTCCCCGCGCTCCCGGGGCGCATCCTGGGCACTTTCCTTAATCAAATAATCGAACCGAACCAAAAAACCGGGCCTACGGGGCGTCGATCTGGCCACCGGATCGAAACTCAATCGCCACGGCTCGGCGGTGGTCACTACAACGCCGGGCCGGGAAGGTGCAACCGGAAGACCCCTTTGTGTTGTGGAAACAACAGGAAAAGTGATATAAAAACCACCACCAATTTGAAGGTTACAGCGGCGAGCCCCAAGGCGCTGGTTAGCCGCGCGTGGGACCGTCTTTATTGCCATTCCTTCGGCTGCGGTTGGACCAATGCCACGGTGACGGGCGAAACAAATCGAACCGGCCAAACCCGGGGGGGGGTCCAAACTTTCCGGGACATCCTACTAGTTCGCCGCTTGACGGTGATGGCGGCCATCATAAATAACCAATTTTCGGTCCGATAAACTCGATTTCGATTTTCGAGAGTTTACTGCACAATTCTATTATTCAGTGCGCCCCGGTGCCGCGGTGGCGCGGAATGAGTTTTTGGGAAACTGTTTATAGTGTTTCTTGCTACCGTGACCATACCACCTTTCGCCTGAATCGTGCCGGGCTGGGCCCGGGGGAAAACAAAAAAATCGGTGCCATTTTCGAGTCGATTAAAACCCGATTTTTTGAAGCCCAAACCCCCCCCCGGGGGATTGCGCAATAATCTTTAAACACGTGTGCGCGCCGCTTTGCAGTTAATTAAATTTCAATTTTTAACACGCACCAAATGAAACAATAAACATCGGGCGGTGGAGGGTGTGAAGAGCGTCAGCCCACCGCCACCGTCGAAGCCGAAGCCGGAATCAATAAAAATTCCATCGGCTCCAATTAACCCGATTCGCCGGGCTCCGTGGCCTGGTGTCGGTGTGCGCGCCGTGCCACCAATTAACCAACCAATCGGGCCAATGAGGCTGCCCGCCTGCAATTGCTTCACTAAATGATGGGTGTCTGAGTGGCGAACATGATTGAGCGATTGCTGGTGCTGCTGCTGCTGCCGCTGTGAAGTTTTGTTCATTTTGCTACGGAACACTCGGTTCTTCTCTTTTTCTTTTCCGGGTTTGGTTTTGTTTTTTCTCGTTTTTTCCCGGCTTGCTCGGCTTGCCTTTTTTCCATTCCTGCATTTGCTGTGACAGTTTGGCTCATTTCAAATGGATTTCAATGCTCGGCTGAGTGGATTAAGTTGAAAGCGTCAAGCATTGGGGCAAGCCCTTCGGGAGGGCGGCTGGCCGGCCGGCCGGCAGGCAGGGGTTTGGTTTCATTTTTCAATTGGATCGCATGTCAATCGGTTGTGTTATCTACTCTTTTTAATCATCGTTCGTTACTTTTCATTTTTTGCCACTGCTTTTCCCGGCTATGCTTTACGGTCATTGGAAAATGCGTTGCCCGCCCGGTGTCCGGTGTTTTATTTTCTTTGCAACCGATGCGCTGTTTGTTGTCCTGTGTCCCGTAAGGCTTCTCTGATTAAAATGCTTCTTTATATCTCTTCCATGTTCGGATTTGTTTGTCAGTTTGGTGCACTCCGTGCGTTGATTTATGACTTGTTATTAGGCGCTTCAATAGAGCTGCATTTTTATGTGCCTGCACTTAAGTTCCTGCACATTCGCTGGTGTGTTGCAAAAACGCGTAAAAGTAGACCGGATTCAAACGGGCAAAAGTGCTCAACTCTCTGTGTTCGGATTAACTGTTTTTTCAATTCGAGTAGAAGTTTTTGCGTGCATTGTGAAAGTTATTGCTTTATGCCAAAAAAGCAAAAAACTGGCAAAAGTATGGGGAGAACATACCGAACGCAAACGATAGCGCGGTGCGTTTTTATTGCATACCTGCCGGCGTATTCGCTCACTTGAAACTGCACGCTGCACCCGGTGAAGTGTGACAGGCCGCACTTCAATTGTCGGCTCGATTGTCGACAATGATTGATCGAGTTCATTTCGAGACGCCCCTAAAGGTATGCAAAAAGTAATTGAGAATCAAGGCCATCATCATTTCGCACGCACCAAGATACACGATCGGATTGCACATGCAATCGAGAGTCATTCAAGCGGCTTCAAGCTCTCAATCGCTTAAAAGGGGTGAAATTGAACAGCTCCAAAAGTGATCTACATTCCAACAAAGTTAATGACTTTTTTGCCTACTGAGTTACCCCCGGCGGCGGCCAGGATGTTTGGCTCGCTAAAATGTCCTTTCCCCATCGCGGCAACAGCCAGTTGGTGGTTGATTAGCTGCCGCGCAGCATCGGATGGCACATAAATCACTCACCGCAACCGAGCAAACCGATGCTGGGAATCGGTGTCGAGCGTCGGCCAAATGCTGCCTGAGTGACCAGGACCATGCCACACCACGCCATGCAAAGCAGCTGTCAATTTCTGCCGCTGCCGCCGCCGCCGTGTCCGCGTGCTGCCGTCTCGTTTAATCTTCATAAATCCACACGCGAGCCTTGAAGGCGTCTCGTTTGCACCAGAGAAGTAATTAATGAGACCAATCTGGTGAAGAATCTGGCCAGGGATGGGTGGGCCGGGGTAGGGTGCGGGGTGGCCTCTCGACTCTGGGGAGAAGTCGAGAGGATTCGCGGATTGGCGGCGCCCGGAATTAAATTAGCACCCGTCGGGCTCCTCGCAGCCGTCGGGCTTATCGGAAAATTCTCGCGATCGGCTGAAAGTGGGTGGCTATCGAGGGTTGCAAACGCTCTCGGCATCCACTTACCGACCTAGTCACCGGCACACACACACACATACACACACACGGAGAGATCCTTGTGGAAGTCCTCGAAAGCTATCATTGTTTTAAGTTTTCGAACTTCCCTCTTTCGAGTGTCCGGCTCACCTTTCCCGGCTGTGATAGGACGTCCGACGGCGTTTTTTCTCTCTCTCTCTCTCTCTCCCTCTCTGTCGACTTGATACCTTCTGTCAAGTAGCGAACGGGGCCACCCTGCTGCCACCCGCAAAAATGTGCAGCAAAATGTGCGATTTTGGCAGCAGAACCTCACCGGAGGCCGTCCGCCGGTGTCTGATGCATCGAACGGAAAATATGTTCATTGCAGATGCACACGGCGTACACGGGCGCTGGGTCCACCCCTCCCCCCCACCACACGGCACCCGGCAACTGCAGATTGAACCCGCAACGTCTTCTGCCGCGCCTCTGCCCCGGGACGTGGAACCTGAAATTTCGTTGCGGATTTGCGGAACAAATGTACCACAAAATATCCTCCGAGAGCCAATCGATAGTGGATAGGTGGGGCGCATGTGGCCGGACGGGGCGTTCGGCTCATCCCGGCATCCTGGACGATCCTCTTTCCACACCCGGGCTGGCTGGGTGTTGGTGGTGGGTGGATTAAATTGCACTTTGTCTGCAGTTTGGCGATGATTAGTGGCTGCAGAAGTGAAATTTGATTGCTTTGGCCCGTTTTCCGGGCGCAACGATATGTGTCGGAGTGTGTGTGTGTGTGTGTGTATGTGATGTGGCCGCAGAATGGCGGACGGGGGGTGCTTCCGATGATGAGCTTTTGAAGAAGTTTTCCAACCGACAGCCGGAAGCGCCGGACGACGACCGGGGACGGGAACGCGGATTGCATTAAATGTTTAAAATATCTATAATTATGGAGCGAACTAGCGAAAAGGAGGCCGGCCCTCGATCGATCGTTGGCTGGAGGAGGTTTTTGTGAGCGGGACCTGAAATGGGAAACTTTCAACGAGGCGCAACGCCCGGAACTGCCAGAAGGGTGATAGATTTATTGAAGGAGGAAAATTGGGAAAAGTGAGGGCAGAGAAAAGTGGTTTCTGCCCAACAATTGCGAGAAAAGTCAATTAGAATGGTCGGTGCAGTCAAGTGTTTCAACCATTCTTTTCACGTGTGGAACTTTCGAATACAATGCTGAGTGCGTGAGTGAGTGGCTCAGATTGTCCGTAGGTCAATTGGTATGCCGCCGCAATTAGCAAACGGTTGTCGATCGATGGAAATGGTCAGTTCAAATCCTTGACTGGTCCACTTGAATCCACCAATACGGGGCGCAATTCCCAAATTTCTCGGCATCAGCATGTAAGGTTCCAATCATCATCAAACAGCAAGCGAATTATTCAATGTTAGTCAATAAGCCATTTCTATCAATTGAAACAAAACAGAAAATTTTGAACAGCATTTTTTAAGCTTGAAAAGTAAAGCTATTCTAAAATGGAAACCCATCAAGCTTCGTTATCGTTGGGTTTGACGTATTTTGAACGTACAATGAAGATCTCGCATTAAATCCTTGGTTAAGGTTTAAACCAATATCAGGACGAGTTTGTTTAGTTAACATTTTTGATAGTATTAGGAGTATAGAAAAAAAAATTTTTATTTTATTGTAGGCTTCATTGATGATGCGTAAGATGTTTGATGTTCATCAACATTTAATTAAGATCCGATAAAATCTTCAACCGACACGCAAAAAGGCATCTTGATTTTAAAAGTCCTTAGCCAAATCCAAGATCGGAGCCTCCAGCTGTCAATTGCTTGGCTTAAGTCCAACTGCCCGCTGGTAAACTTGTCAAAACTCCAAAGTGAAGGGAATCACACCCGATAAAACGTAGAGCATAGAAGTATTAAACGTAGAAATCACAGCAATTTACCACTTTTCATACACATGTTGCGGCGGCTATCGTGTGGTACCGATCGCCAAAATATTGCCCAAACAAATCGCCAAGCCAAGCGTTTCGACCGGACCGGACCAGACCGGACCGTTCGCCGAATTATTGTCCCAATTGCGACGAGTTAATCGCGCACTCCGGCGGCCGGCCAGCCGATTCATGGAACAGGACACCGTCCGCACCAACCATTTATTGCCCACAAACGAAACGGGCGCAGCAATCGGCACAATTCCTAAACACTCTCACGCACACACACACCCCAGTGTGTAGTGCCATAAAATGGGTGTCGCTTCCTCTGTGCCGCTTCAGTGCCGCTGGATGCGTGTTTCATGTAGCTACAGCATGTTCAGCACAAGAACAACGCACTACGCGCGATGCGATAAAAAGCGACAGGCCCCGCCCGGGGGAGAGGTGGCCAATGGCCCCCCGCGCTCCCGGATACCATAAATTATGCTCGGCCATGTAAGCGAACCGGGGCGATAAATAAAACGCAACATCGCCAAGATGGGTCAGCGATAGTGTGGGTCGTTAGCAGCACGAGGCGCGTCAGGATCGTGCGTCCGCCGAGCACATGTTAGGCGTGCACGTGTATGTGTGCGGGTGCTTTTTCGGGCGGTGGTCCGACCAGAAACCACTGCGAAATCAGTTCCCGGACAAATCGGGCCGCCGTTATCGGGCCGGGAGAGGTGTATCGGCCCACGGCCGATGGGCGAAGGAGTCAAATCATCTGATAGCCCGGCGGACGAACGGAACCCCAGCGAAGGCGACTACGGCGTGCGCTACGGACCTAGGAACGCAGGAAGAGCTGGGCCAGCACTGTGCTAATTGACATTTATGGAGTTCCCGGTTGCGGTCCGGAAGCCACCGGGGATCTCCTGGAAGCATCTGGAGACACACTCGCAGTCGCTAGGGCCAGCAGCAAAAGCAATCTCTCGGTGACACCTACCGCTTGACATTTACTCGATCGCAACCCGGCCAAGACCGTTCCACGGGCTTCCGGTGGTGGCAAGGGGCGTGCCCCAAGTATTTAGCTAATAGAACACTAAATTAATTACCGATACGACGCGCCAACTCCAGTCGGCAGGGACGGGGACCCTACTTTTTAGGTCGGGCAGGTCCTGGCCGTCAGTTGGGGAGGTGGAGGGGCACCAGTTGATTAGAGGGCAGACAGACGCACACGCCGAGCCGAACCGAGCCGCAATTTCCAGCGTCACACGATAAACAAATGTTTGAGTCATCAATAATTCACATAAATTACCGGGTTTGATGCCTTCTCGTTAACCTCGGCTTCTTGGGCGACGACTACGACACCACCACCACCACTAGTGGCGGTGTCACTGCTGCAGGCAGGGACGTGACAGGCAAAAGAGAGCGTGGCCTCCCTCCCCCCCCCCGCACACGGTGGTGGTGGCAGTCAATTTGTATCCGGCTCGTCGACACCGGCGGAGGGAAGTTTACGAAGTCAGTTAATTAATACGAATTAGTAGCGACATTTATTCACGAAACTTACGAAACTCCTTTCGGGGCTAAGGGCCAACCCGGTGTGTCGGTGTGTGTGTGGAGAACTGCTGCTTCATAAACACACTGACAGGCGGAAGGATCAAAATCAACAATTAATCATGACTTCATTCGAGTGGTGGCGCATCAGCCAGCCAGGCAAGTCGGAGGCCTGCGCCCGGAATGATACAACCCACCGCCAGCCCACCGGGCGGGCAGGTGAGCTACTCCCGGATCACCCGGTGGGGGCCCGGGATGAGCAGCGAACCCTCTCATGCACGGGGGGCTCGTCCTCTGAGTGCTTAATCCCAAACTTTAAGTAGCTTCATATTTCAGGACCGGATTTTGCCATCACCGCAAGGCATTCGCCCCGACCCCGGCTGGCAGGAGTGGAGTTCCGGTGCACAACACCGGCCCTGTTCCGTCCGGGGACTCCACGGGGATCCACCACCGTGGATCTCAAACAAAGCCCCAACGCCGGGGATCCGGACGGGGATTTCCATTCTGATGTCAATCAATTTTTGTTGAGCTTTCATAAATTAGAAGGCTGCCGGTGTCCCGGCTGCCAGCGGTTTGGCTAATGGGCGGACTAGTCGCCCGCCCTCCAAGACAGCCGGGCGGTGTCCCGCCCGGTGTCTTCAATTAAAAGCTTACAATAATAGATGCTGGGAAACTTCACCCACACTCACACCGCTAAGACCGGCGAGTAATTCATCAGGCAGGACTCGCTAGGCGGACATGACATGCAAGCCCTCTTCAGCAGCAGCTTGATGGCTGCCTCTCTGGTAATTGAATCGATGAACTCTGCTGGGAAATTGAACGAACGCATTCGCACTCTTTGAAAATTGGAACAGTTTACTAATATGCAGGACCCTAAAATCAATTTGGTAGCAATCGAATGTTGAGCCCCAAACGAACATGCTTGTAAGATGCTGATGAAAACGGGGACTCTCGTTAGCCCCGTGTAAGCTAAATGTTATCATTCATTCACGCCGAGTGTGTGGTTTTGTGGTGTTGATGTAAGTGTAAAGCAGAGTGGTGGTAACTGATAAAGAACTCAAAAGGTTAAGGCAATTGAAAAAGGAAAACCAGACAAAACTCTACTCGCTACGCTAGTCTACGCTCACGCTCTGCAGCTTGCTTCTCTATCCAACTACCAGACTACCAGAATTACGCTACGCTATCAGGAACGTTGTACCGATTTAAAGAACCTATCCGTGCCGCGTGGAAAACGGAATTTCCACCGCCTCTTCGAGCGGCCCAACCGTAGGGACCAAATCAAAAACCATTCCGTATTTTTCTACATAGAAAAGCGGGCCAAAACGGCTCGATAATGCAAATCAACCAACAAAATGCATAAAGCTTTCAAACATTTCAAACGTAGTACCGTGCCGCGGATGCATATGAGAGAGAGAGAGTAAAATGAAACATGTTAAAGCCGTGCGCGAAGGAGCGCTCCCCGTTCGCACATCTACTTACCACCAACGGATACGCAAAGCTTGCGAAAAAATTGACCCTTTCGTTTTTCGGAAACCACCGTCCCTCCCCCCGAGGGAGCTGGGTGCTAAAAGTCTTGAACGAGGTGATGGGTGATGGGCTGCTCGACGCAATCGACACGTTCTTTCGCTCGTCGTTCGAACGGACACAATCGGAAAAGTAATCAAATAAATTCGAAACGAAAACGAAAAAAACCCGCACAACTAAAGCGCCAAAGAGAGTGAACGTAAATGAAAGTCATACAGAACACAGAACGGTTGGTTTTTTTGCTTTTATAAACTTTTCAAATGTTGTTTTTTTGTTTCTCTATATTTCATCCAGTTTTGTTTGCATTGCTTTGCCTCGCGTATGCCTTCGCTCACGATCAATAATTGTAATCAATCAATCAATAGTATAATAATATAATAATTATATAATATATAATAATTTAATATAATTTGAAGTTTGTTTTGGTTTCGTGTGATCTGAATGTGTGTGTAACTTTTAATGTGTGTTTTCGCCAATGCCATGCGCCACACTGTCCACTGTTTGGCCGCAGGACATTATGTTTTGCCGTGCAGTATTTCGAGTATTCCGTTCCGCTCGCTTTCTGGTTTAGAAACTGGGTTTTTAGAGGCCTTTTAGTTCACACACATTCTGGTTTCTTAAATGACAATTTTTACAGCACGGACGAGAAAGGCGAACCAATTGTTTTTCCAGAGTTTTGCTTTGCGTGTGTTTATACGTTTTTTTACCGTTTTTATGTTTAAAATCCACTACTTTATACAGAGGGGCAAACTCAATTCGGGGAGGGTATTAGTGTGAGGGCCCAAGAGAACCGGGGAAACGACGGCAACCCAAACAGGGGCCGTGATTAAACGAAACTTCCATTTTTCCATCTCCGTTCCTGTTGCGCGCCGGAAACTGCGTTTAGTTTACGGAACGATCCCGTTTCTGCTGGGTTTTCCTTTCTCTCGCTCGCTCTCTCTCTCTCTCTCTCTCTCTCGGTTTTCAGTGTGTTTCATTTTTGGTACAATATAAAAATATTTGACGTTCATTCTACAGCTTCTCAATTTCTCTTATCTGTTTTGCTCCGCCTAAGCTGTCACGTGGCTCCTGGGCACGCTCGGCTCGGCTCGACTGTGTATATGGGTTTGCAATACATATATATATAGGTAGGTATGGGGGGTGGCCATCTACGGTTATCATAATAGCACTACGTATTTAAATGACTTGTTTCGCATATTGCTGCAGCAGATACGGGGCCTTTTTTTCTGTCTGTGTTTTGATTTTAAAATGCCATCGCTCTGGCTCTACGCGCTACGCTCTCAGTTGTGTGCCTCCGTGTGTTATGTATTGCTTATGTACAGATTGCTTATCATGTTGCTTACGCTATCACTAGATACTTGTTTGTTTGTTTGTTTGGGACAATGTTTAAAATTATATTAGCGAACGCCCGCCAAGCCGTCGATCGATCGATCGGTGCGATGATCGCCCAACGCTTTCCGCGCACGGTTCGTGAGTATTTGGAAAAATAGCTCAAGTACTGGGAACTCTAGTAGCTTATGACCTCCTCTGACAGCGTACATAGTAGAGAGGGAACGTAAATACGAGTCACTAGTCACGTAGTCGATGCCAAGGCCAAAAGCAAGCTGCCAAGGCTGCTAAGCTGCAATCTCCTTCTACCTCTTACACCACACATCTAACACTTTTAACGATTTGTGAAAATGCACCGGCCTATAAAAGGTTATTGTGACGAATTCACGAGACACACACACACACGTGTACACACAAAGGAAAGCGTGTCCGAACGCCCTAATCCTCCTAAAGCCGTGAAGTGAGACTGGGCCAAGCAAGTAACGGCATCCTCCAAAGACTGTACAGATGATGTGTTGCCACAAGGGGCTGTTCTATTTACACACGCCTATCACGCCCACCCAGTGGCCAACTTCCGGTTGTGAGATCATGCGAAAGCTTCGCGTCGTTACCGTCTGTGACTAGAAAATACGCTCGTCCGTTGCTTGCTCGGGTTTGCAACGCAATGTTTGAAAGTGTAACATAACCTCTGCAAAACCGACCGTTCGAGGAACCGCTAACACTTGGGGGGACAGTGCGATCCCTTAAATGGTAAGTTGTAATGGTAGTAGTGGGTAGTAGGTAGTATTAGGTAGTAAAGTAGTAGTACTAAGTTGAATAGTGCACCCGATAATAGCGATAAAGTTCAATGAGAGACGATACAGCACACTAGAGGATACAAACGAATTGACAATCGTTGCCTTTGATAGGCGTCGGTAGGGACCTGCCGTAATTGTAGTTTACCTTTTTGCTTTGATTTTGTTGTTACGTTTCTTTTTTCGTTTAAGCAACGCTAACTCATAATTGACTATACAGAAAAAGGTTAAATGTGTTTGTTTGCTCCTTAACCAGTTAATTTGCCCTAAAAACCTACGCAACTCACAGCACCATCCAAGTGATCCTATCGATCACACACATACACACGCTTACTTAGCCTAGCTCCCACCGACGCACACACATACTATTGCACCGTTTACCCCTACCTACTCCCGTCAGGTCCGTATCTGAGGAGCCCATCCTGAGCGCAGGACACTCTCGAGGACCGCGATCGGGAGAGAAATGCTGCAAAATACGATCCGTGTGGATCCGCGTTTCGCAAAAATTAACACCACAAATGAAACACTTTCAAAACTGACTGACGGAGGTTCTCCTATACACACACGCACACACACACACACCCGATTCTACATTCTTGCCCCCCGTTCTGATGTCCTGTTCCGAAGCCAACCGCCCCATTTGCCCATTGCCAGTTGTCAGCAGTCAAAAAGGAAGCGCAAAAAAAAGGAAAGGCCCAACAATCTTTGCTAATGATTTAAGTGTCACTTGTCAAATTGGAAGGCCACGGGCCGTCACTTCCGCCCTGCGCGCCAAGCCCTGTGCCCTGTGGCGGTGGCTTGTAGCGGCCGCCGCCGCCTCCGGGGTGTCCAATTAAATTTGATGAAGATAACGAAGTAATCGCCGGACGTCGTCGACGCGGCGGTGATCTCGTTCTTCGGTCCGGCCCTCTAAAATCTCTCAAAATGGCCTCACCGCGGGGAGGAAGGTGAAGACCAAAAAAAAAAACAGAGGTACCGGAAACGCGCTCACAGGAAAAGGAGATGGAACGGAAATCTCCGGAGCCCACGGCGGCGGCGGCGGCCGGTGTTTGACAAATTGCTGACGACTCATCAATCCGGGCGCGCGTCATCATCTTCTGCGCGCTTCCGGTGCTTCGTGGTGGTGGTGGGCGTCCAACTTAATTCACCCAGTCCGCCCGGCAGGTGGCCAGGGTGGCTGGGTGGGAAAAGCATTAAACGAGGAGAGAACGAGCTTTAAAAGGACTCACGTTTGCGTTCACGATAAGAAGCTGCCGGCGGGACCACAACACAACAAAACCGACATTCTTGCTGCCGATTGTCGTTTCCTCAATCTTTCTTCGTTCTGTTCTGTGCTGGCGCTGTTGCAAGTCAATGCTGAAGTTGAGGTCTCATCAAAAAACCGTTTGAATACCCGTGGCCATTCCTTCCACCGAGCGTCGATGACCGGGCAAGTTTTGCGGGCCGCCTTAAACCCTATTCATACTCGCCCTTCAGTTGGGGCGAAAGTTCTACTTCCCAGGATGTGGGACCAGCCCGTTTTTTCGGGTTTGGTAGAGTCACACTCCACTCAGGAAGTTTGTCCAAAAGAAGTCTAACAGCCCCCAAACAACGAAGTGTACGAAGTGTACCGACTTCGACTCGATAATCAATCAACGGCACTTTAAAGCAACTCGGCACCGTGTTTTTTTTCTTGGTCTCCACTTCGCCATCAACGACGTTGGTAGTAATTTATAGCGATGGCAGCCAAAAAGGCCAATTCTCCATATCTGCGCCCGCGGGCACTGCGGGCGCCTACTGCGGGCGTCGGAAGTCCTGCGGACGGGCGGATGTGCGCGAGAACTTTTATGGCGCGCCAGTATCATGTTCGATTCAGGCCCCGATTCCCGGCCCGGCCCGGTAGAGGGCACGTGAGAGCGAAAGAGAGAGAAAGTACGTCAACTACAAACATCCGCCGTCGAGAGCGTCGAGGAATGCGGTCTTTTCTGGCGAAAGCGAAAACTAGTTTTAATTAAACAAGTTTAATCGTTTTTATCGTATCTCCCGCACGCCGCCACCACTCATCAAAAGGAAGCGTTCTTAGGCCACCACCACTGTGTGTGTGTGTGTGGTTTTCGTGGAGACATTTATCGAACCGAAGGCGGCCGTGGCAGCTTCCGGTTTTGAGTGCGCCTCGCTTCGACTTAATACTTTTACGACCCCCCCCCCCGGTTTAACAACATGGGGATGGCGCACAGGAAAGGACGATCTTAAGTAACGTTTTGGCTTCCCGGACACGGACACACACTCACTCATTCACACACACACATACCCAGCAACAATTTCCTCATATTCAATTTTCAGCAACTGAAATAATGAAGAACAAATCCGTGGCCCACGTGGCCTTCCCCAGAGACGGGCCGAAAGCATAGCTCCCTGCTCACACACACACGCAGTTCATGTAACCGACTCTGCTCGCTATTTAAATATTTACAGGAAAGATTGGTTGTTTACACTTATGCACCTAATTCGTTGTTTCGGAAACACTGCCTTCGCTGCTTCGTTCAGAGAGTGTCGTTGCATCGTTTTCTTATTGGGGGGAGGGATCTGTTGCTGTTGCCTTTCGTTGCCTGTGTCGTCGTTGTCGGTGTGTCGTTGTTTGCAGATTTCAATACTTCGAAACTTCTTATCAATAGGAAACGAAAGATCTCACGGGATTCAAGTATCGTTTCGTTGTTGACTAGAAATTCGTTCGACCAATCCGCCGTAGATAACGGGTGCTAATGGGGCACCTATTGCAAAGGAGCGTCAGATCGACCAGATGTCGTGACTTGACACGCGAATGCAACAGACCGGGCGGGACAGGGGATGAGTTTTGTACAGACAGATACAGACGAACTTCCTACGAGTAGCCGTGGCTAGAAATGCCCACCGGTCGACGAGCGACTGTGTTGGGGACTGGGAAAAGAAGTAACCACGGTGTGTACCGCCATCGAACGGAGGACACCGGCGCTATATCGACTAGATGAAGACTAGATTTTCGTTCCACATACAAGTACACCGCTTACCTAGCTGGTGGTGGCCACCCTTCTACTACTACGGAGCTGCTGGCCACCGACCGAGACTGACTGACTTACTGGCTAGACTACTCACTATCCCCGGTTTCCCACAAAAGTGTTCTTCCCTATCGCGCCAAAAAGCTGTCTACTTATCCAAAGGTGTGTGCGTGTGCTCTGCAACCTGAAACTGTCACCGCAACAATTCGCACCGCTCTCGGGGCGTCCCTTTCCCTTCTGTGGCCCTTTTTCTTATTGCCTTAAGCGTTGACTTCTGTTTAGCTGGCGTTTAAAGTGTCCTCCCTGGTTTCGAGCTTCCACCATCGTTTCGCGGACGCGGAGAGGGAGAGACTCGCGGCCAGAAGGATGCCCTTCTCCTTTGGGGGAGGGGGGCGGTGTTGTTATGCAAATTTGATTTGCTGCAGTGTTTCGTTTAACGTTACATATACTACACACTAACTCGTGTCCGCTCCGTTCGCCCCGTTCGCACTCTCTCTCTCCTAACAAATATTGCTTCGCTTTAACATATATTAGTTTGACTATTGCTTAAAACGCTTTGCTTTTTGCTTGTTGTTTTTCTTTCCCAATTTTCGGCATGCTGCTGGACGTGTTCTTGATTTTCTTTTTTCCATCTTCCTAAACACCTCCTTTCGCTAGGTTTGTTTTGTAATTTGGTTTCGTTCTGCTTCTCTTTTAATTGCTTTTGGTTGCTTCTTTTAATTGCTTTGCGTGTTTGATCGCCTTCACATGTTTTGGGTTGACTTTTTGTGTTGTGTTTTATTAAGAACCTTTCGTGCCAAAACACAAACCCAAATGCCCAAACGAAATAGAAACTCAAGAGCCCAGAACTGTCAGCACTGTGGGAGAAAATGAAAGTCGGGAAACGGGAACATCACACACACACACACACACACACAGAGGGGGAGAGAACATAACATCCGAATGATTAATGAATGGATCGAAGCGATTTTCCGGGCGGCCATGATTCGAGTTTGATTACCGTTTGTCGCTGGTCGCGCTGTCTGTCCTGCCCAGGACACCTGCCCCGGGTGGGGTGTCCCGATGGCTAGGCCGAGCCTTCCACGAGCCACGGCTGACGGCTTAATTTTTTTTCTGTCCATTTTCCGTTTTCCCAAAATTGGACACGGTTCGGTACCGGCTGGCTGGCTGGCTGGCTGGCCGCTAATGGTTCGCGCGACATGCAGCTGCGACCGGGTCCGGCTGCATAGCGTGACCGAGACACTTATGTGCCGACAAACACCAACCCACCCACCCCACCACCCCCCGGGGTGGTGGTCACGGAAAACAGGTGAAAACTATATTTTCTCGTCGTTCCGCCGACACCTCCGAAGGTGACGATTAGATTGGTGCAAGATTTATGATCGCGTACCGGCCTGGCTGACGGCCCATGGCACCAGACACACACACGGGATGGGGGGCTCTATTGCTTCTCCACCAGCCACCAGGCTGTCGGTCGTTTTGGTCGCCGTCGATCGAACAGAATACTGGGGCGGTGGAGCCGCGAATCGTGAATAGAGGGCATTTAAAGTAGAGTGGTCGGTTGGTCAACTGTTTTGCTACATCGCATCGCTTGGTTGTATTGCTTTTAGTTTGGTTTTGCTTTTCGTTTCTTTGTTGTTTGCTTTCGATGTTTTCTCTTCTTTGTTTTATCCGCTTCCCTTTCTTGTTCGTTGTTTTTCTTTTACTACTTGCCGTTTGCTGCTCTTTCCGTTGGCTTACGTTTTCTGTTACGATAGGAAGTTCTAAAGTTTAGCGTATTACACATTACACACAAAAACCAAAAAACCGTTGCTCTGTTGCCTCATTGTTTATATGCATGCATTGTGTTTCGTGGTTCTCCTCTGTGTCTGCCTCCTTCGGTGTTCTCGTGTACGTACAGGGTGTGTTCGGTTTCACTACGCGTAAATGCAATACAGTAGTACTCTAAGGTAGGTAATTGTGTGTGTGAGAGAGAGAGAGTGACAAGGAGACGATAAATAAGAGGCACAGGGTTCATCGGGGTGCGGGTCGCGAGACTCCGGCGACCGCTCCCTATTGCTTCGGACCTGGGACACCTCGAAGCTGAACGCGAGGCCCACAAATGAATTGATTCGTAGGGTTAATGTAGGGTTAATTGAGTTGAATTGCGCGACGGGACTGGACTACGGCTTATATCCGTTATTGCATTTGTTTCACACACACACACACACACACACGCACACGTGTAAGTCCTGTGCGCGGCGCGGTACGAGCGCGAGTGGCCACTCTATTGCTCACAGTAATGCGTCACTAATGCGTCTAATACACAGTTGGGCCACTCGCCCAACGCACCGCAGCGTCAGGACTCTTCGAGGAATTACCAGGGGTTTCACATGCTCTTCACTCTCTCTCTAGCCGTCTCTCTCTCTCGGTTTCGTTTTTCTTGTTTTATTCCTTGTTTTGTTACTTCGTTTCGCTTTAAGATGTATAAGGGTGTAAATATAATATATGTATATATATACTTTGTGTATATAAAGGTTCCATATGGTATCGAATCTACTGCGTCGTCGGCCACACTTGTTGTTGTTTTTTTCTTCGCTTTAGTTTACTTCTGTTGCCCCGTTATTTTTTTTTGCTATACTATTTAACGCCATTTTGGTTTTCAAAGAGAGGAGGCTTCACTACGCACAATGAAATTGCCACAAAGCGCGACTGAGCGAGTGAGTGTCTGTAACGATGTATGTGTGCTCCTAGATTCTGACACTTCCCGCGCGTGTGTGTGTGCGTGTGTGTGTTCTTCTGCTTCTGCTTCTACTTCCGCTCTACACGTGTGCGGTGTTCGTTCGTTCAGCATCCGAAACCGAAAGATGGTAAGGGGGGATGGCAAAAATATGGTGGAGTGTGACTACTTACAAACCGGTTTACAACACCCGGGCCCGCGAGTTGACTGACGGCTGGCTGTCAGTTCAGCAGCACGCGAATCGATCTGGTTGCGATCGCCGGGCGCCATTTTGGACTGGCTGCGTCCGTGCTGAGGAGCAACGGTTACCCGGCAAAGTTGACGTTTATCTGCACCGCCGCGTGATGGTGCTGCGGCGGGGGGTGATGGTGCAGCTGCTGCTGTTGCTGGTGGAGGTGATGTTGCTGCTGCGGGAGATGGTTAGCTGCCGCCGTCGTCAAGATGGCCGCCGCGGCCGCACCGGACGTTGCGCCCAAACTGGTGGCCAGATTCTTCATCACAAAAATGTTACCGGCCCCGTTGCTGGTGGTGCCCACGGTCAGGTGTGCTGCGGGTGATAGTGGCGGTGGCACCGATTCGCTCGATTCGTCGCCCTCGATGTCCACGTTGTTCTCGCGCTTCAGCGCCATCTGGTGGCGGCGATCGCCCAGCGTATGCAGCTCACCGTCCATCATGTCCATCGACGAGCTGTCCATCGAGCCGGGCGACAGCGGGGACATCGGGGCACCGTCCTCCTTGAAGCAGGCCGACTCCAGGTGCTTGTTGAGGTACGACTTGAGGGCAAACGTCTTGTGGCATCGGCCGCACTGGTAGTTCTTGTCGACCGAGTGCGTTTGCATGTGAGCCCGCAGGTTCGACCGATCGGCGAACGCCTTGCCGCAGTGCGCACATCCGTACGGCTTTTCACCCGTGTGTGACCGCAGGTGGCCCTGCAGGAGCCAGGGCCGCGAGAACAGCTTACCGCAGACGCCGCAGCTGTGGGACAGTTTGTGCGTCAGCACGTGCATCGCCAGGGCCGGCATCGAGACGTACGCCTTGCCGCACGTGTGGCACTTCTTGGCCGACTGCGAGTCTAGGCTGCGGTGGGTCTGCTTGTGCCGCGACAGATTACTCGACGTGGCGTACTGCTTCCCGCACTCGGTGCACGTGTACTTGGCCTTGTTCTCGAGCACCGCCTTCGGGTCGGCCATCTTCTTCTTCGAGCGTCCGTCGCTCACGAAGAACGCCTCGTACGTGTAGGCCACGGTTTTGGACCCGTTCGGGCCGGACTCGGAGTCGGACGACGGGTCCGACGACGACGGGCCCTGCTCCCGGTGATCGTTCCCGATCGCTCCTCGACACTCGAGCGTGTTGATGCTATTCCGGTTCTCGTTCTGCTCCCCGGGTGACCCCAGCGAACTGGGGATCGTCGGTGGCGACAGGAGTGGCACCGCCGAGGACACCTGTGGCTGATGCAACGGTGGCTGCGGCTGGTGGTGAGCCACCAGCAGCATCGGCAATGGTGACGTAGGGCACCGATCGCTGGAGTCGCTGGGTGCGGGTTTCGAAGGTGCGGGCACCAGGATGACGGTCGGGTTCGGGGGCGTCGGAGCGGGCTGAACTAGCCCGCCAAGCTGGTGGGGTGCCGGCGGTGGCAGGAAGGCCGTCGACGCGCTCAGATCGAGGATGGCGTGGGCCGCGTGCAGGTCCTCCTCGGCCGGGATCCGCAGCTCGTAGCTGGGCCGGGGCGGAGGCCTGTCGTCCAGCGAGTACGGCCGGTAGATGTCCTTCTTCTTCGGCGGCAGCGATAGCGCCGTGCCGGTGCTGGTGAAGCACATGGCGAGTGACTTCTTAGGAGCCGACGCCGTGCCGTGGCTCGGCGAACGCTGTGGATCGCCCGGGGTCAGGCTGGGCGCCTCCGGATCGGAACTTCCGGCTGAGGTTGTCTGCGGTGCGCTGCATACGGGGGCGAGGGCTATAAACTGCTGCTGGGATGATGGTTGCTGTTGCTGCTGCTGCTGCTGTTGGTAGCTCGACGCCTCGGGGTCCAACTTTGGCAGGTAGGCGGTGAAGTGATGGGTGATGTCACGACCATAACCTACGCGAGAGAAGAGGGGAGAGAAGAATTGGAAAGAGCTTACATCAGAAGCTGGCAGGACTGGCAACAGACTCGCACGCGCCGTCTCGCGCCGACAATGTCACCCCATAAAGGGCCGCAATTCGCGCGTCCAGAACTCAGAAGTGCCCTTTCGTCGAAGCAACAGTCGGGCCAGCGATTCCAGCGTCTCCAGCATAAATCTCGGCCTCTGTCTCGCCGTTCCGCCATTAAAGCAGAAAGTCCACCCGGCGAGTCCCGGGGACGCGCCGTGCCGGCGGAGTCGCAAGGCATTTTTACTGCAGTCTTGGAATTGGTCCGGGCGACCCAAAATGTCAGTCTGACGTCGGGTGAAAGAAGTACTTGAATGCCACCGAAGAACATCACATACGGGTCCGTTGCAACGCCATCGAGCCGACGGAGAGGGGGACAGACACACACACACACACACACACACAGACCCAAGTGTGACACATGCCATTCAGCGCCCGACTGAATGGTCCACCGCTTGCCCAGGGAGCCCAGTTCCAATTCTCGATCTTGCCCGTCCGCTGACATTTTCATTTTGTGACCGCAGAAATAAAACTCCGCTTCACAGTCGTCGATGATGGAAGTCGCTTTCATGTCTGTGTGTGTGTGTGTGTGTACGTGCGTCGGGAAAATGGGAAAATTGTTGCTCTCCACAGTCCACAGTTGCCAATTTCGGGGACTCTCCACACATCTTTTTTTTCCAAGGGGAGTCGACGTCTTCGTTCGAATTTGGCGCCACGGACCAACGCTGTGTTTGTGTGTGTGTTTGGGGTACCCCGCTAACCCCCCGCACACCGTTCTCGTTCTGCCCGTTCCTGGACCGCGCGGCCACACGTTCTTGTGGTGTGGGCCCTTCGCAAACGCCAACCGCAGCTCAGCTGTTTCCTGGCCAGCGTTGCGGGGTTTGGATGTTTTCTTCTTCTTTTTTTTTCGGGGGAGAAAGTCTGCCACCACTCCCCGGACCACCCCCGGACCCACCGCCTGCCATCCGTCGGGTCTACATTTATATTCATTTCTCGGCGGCCAAACACGGGGGAGGCCACGTCACGTCACGTCGTCGTCGACGTCGTCGGTTGGGTCGGGTCGGGTCGGGCCGGGCCGGGCCGGGCCCGGTGGTATGGGTTCCGGTTCCGGCCGTCCTTTTGCACATCGAAAACGGGCCGATGGATGGGTTTTATTTCGCCGTTGTCGGATTTTCTACCGCAATGCACCACTTTGCGTACCACGCCGGGCGTGCGGGGCTGGGCGGGGTTTGCGAAATTGTTCCCGGTCTCCCCCGGTAATTCCGGGCCCCGGCCCAAGGCTGGTTCAAGGACGCCGGGCCGGGCCACGGGGAGACGGGGAGGGTAGCAAGTGTTATGTTTATAAAATCTTTTCCGAATATTTTAATGGGGCGTCCACCGCAGCACTCAGCGCCCGGCGAAGGCCTTCTTGGGGCCTTTATTTATTTATGCTGGGCCGGGACGGTGGGATGGAGGTGCTCGGGCCGGTGATGCAGCAAATTTTCCGACCCCAACCCGAGCGCCCGGGCTCTGTTTGGCGAAAGAATTGGAAGGAATCAAATGAATGTGCACGGCACAATCCGTTTTCCGGCACGTGAACGGGTATCGACGGGCGGCCCCGGAGGGGTGGCGGACGGAAATGACGGGTTCATGACGGGGCACTCGAAAACTTCATTTCGGGCGGATTAAGGACATGCAGCCACAGACACACACACACACACACCGGTGGAGCGAATGCGATGCGATGATGGAAGCGAAAATGCGACCAACAACAGCAACAGTCCATTTGTTTCGAGAGTGCAGCAGTAACGGGACCGCTGGCCGATGGATGCAGCGGCGGCGGCCATCGCTTTTGCTGAGGTTTCGGGATTTGCAGAGGATTGGCTTGCGGATTTCGCAGGTCCGCAGGATTCGCGCGAGAGCCGTCGCGGAGCTGAAAGGGCTGCGGAAGATGGACCACAATCGGCGACTGGCGAGAAATGGCGCAACATTCTATTTGGGGCCGTGAGTCTTAAGTCTTTTCGACCCGGATGATGGGCGACGGATGTGCGCGTTAAGCCCCCTCAGGGATGAAGCACACTGGTCCCCCCCACCCCCGCCGCGTTTGATTCCGCCACGGCAACGACCGGTAATGCACCATTAAACCGTGAGTCGATAAGTTGTTGAGGTGATGCTTAACAACTGTTGATTAGTTCGGTGTCACGTTCGTGGCAATCCTTTCCCAATCTGCCGATTATGGACATTTATGTAGTTTCTATGTGACTACTAAACACCCACCGGTGTTGACTATAGATTCGAAAGAAAGGGTATTTTTGCCGTTAAAAGTCAATCTTGGGCATTGGCAAAATTGCGGCCAGGATCTTTGACCTGCGTCGTGGTGCTTTTATGCCGTGCCAGTGGTCGTGCCATTTTCTACGTATACCCCCTTTATAAAGAGGGGAAAGGCTTTAAACATTCACTAGATTATTTCCCCTTCCTAGAAACTCCCACCTTCAGAATTTGGTTCGATTTGTTCGAAAACGACCTGAATTATTTAATTATTTTATGTTACCACCCTGGGAGTGACCCCCTGGGTTATGGGTTCCCTCCTCCCAGGAGGTGTGGGAGATTCGAATTGTCCTGTATTCACCGTCCGGTGTCACACAACTACGCTGTGCAAAATTTCACGCGGATTGGTTCAGTAGCAAGACGATGGACAAAATATTTTCAAAAATTCCGTAACCTGAAAAATCCGAAATTTTACTAAGGGAGCAGAAGCGACTGGTAGGTAGCACCAATCACTTGCATGCAATATTGCACGCAACATTGCATACACGTTTTGCCTTCCAAAACTTGTATGCAATATTGCATGCAATGTCCTATACAAAAACTGTGTAAATTGCAGCAAAACGCTGATAGTTTTGAAGCTATTTGAGCCAAATTCAGCTGGTCCAATTTTTGTCATGTATTCACCGGGAAGCGAGAAAGGAAGTCGGTCAGATACGTCACCAGTCAGTCGGATCCTCTGAAAAGCCGGGTAATCGAGAAATGAGAATAAGATAAGGCGTGGCGACGCACGCCGGGAACAGATAGTTAGAGCTATTTGTTTTGCTTTAGTATTTTAAGAGTGCCTTGTCAAGCCTGAAATATAATACAATACAATACAAAGAGTGGGTAGAGCGAACTAGGCATAGGCATGGATAGATAGACACCAAATTAATGACTACCGATTAATGGTTTCTATCCGAAACCGATAAACGCAGACGGATGATCTGCGAACGAGCCGCAAATGATTGGAATTAGTAAACTAATACAAATAATAGAGTTAATTTAATATAGTTTGAATAGAATTTACTGCAGAATCTTTATGTAACTATGCAATCATTCTGGTTGGCCATAAATCCCGCAGCAACAAAGCAACATTGCGTGCATCCACGTCTGGGCGCATTCTGACAGTCCCAACAAAGGCAAGCCAAGCTGTGCCAGCAAACCGTGCGTGTGTCAGTCTGTCGACCGACGGAGTACATGATTGCCAGACCTGGCAATCCTGGGTCGGCACGTTTGGCCGAAAATTAGCACCCATGTTGGGCGAGGGCATTTCCTCCCAAAACGGACCCATAATCGCCCGAAATTGTCTTGACGATTGTGAACGCATAAAACTAAAGCCCCCCGGCACGAAGGGGAAAGTTTTCGCTCTCATTAACGACTTCGAACGAATTTTCTGTGCCGCAGCACCGCGAATCTTATCAAACGCCCGCGAATCGGGCTAAACGTCGGGCGAACTGTTGAGTTGTTGGTAAAACATGAGCGTCTATTAAAAACCGCTTACAGGGCTGTCGTGTCCGGGAAAATCCTTCCACTTCTTCTTCTTCTTGGCCCTCCTTGGGGCGGCAATAGTTTTGCCGCCGGGATATCTTTATCGCCGCAATAAAGACGTTTCGGGATGTTTGTGAGGTTTCCACCACCACCACCAAGCCACCCGCCCACTCAGGGGTGCCACCCGTGCCACCCTCCACTGTGCGGAGTGCGATAAACATTTCACCAACAGAGGAACGGCCAAATAAATAATATAGTTTCAAGTTTTTCCTTTTCAAGTTTTTGTGAAAAGCATCGAGAAGAAGGGAAACCCAACCGGATCGCGGTGGGGTGCGCTGGTTGTGCTGATGGTGGTGGTGGTGGTCATAATTTAATACGCTACCAACCGGAGTGACCCACCCACTCACCACCAACACAGGCAATATGGCGCCCGCCCACTGGTGGTGGTGCCGACCGCCGTGAGGTCGTGATTTAAATGAGAGGAAAATGCCACAATTTATGGAAAGCTTTCGCCGGCCGAGCTAGCAACGGGTCCGAGAGGGAGCGCAACAGAAAGAGAGAAGAAAGGAAAAAACGCGGAACGCGAAGGACCTTCAGGGCGGGCGGCCCTGTGGCTGCCATAATGACGTTTATTTACAGTAATTTATGACTTCATAATCCACCATAAGTAATGATGAATATCGTGGGCCACGTGCGCGGCGGCTCCCGCCGATCGACTCGGGGCGGGCGCGAGGCGAGAGGTCGCCTCGCCTCGTCAGGCTTTCGACGTCGTCGTCGCCGTCGACGATGATGATGGCGCGGTGATGGGTGGATTGATGGCGGCCGTGGAGCAGCGGCACCAGCAACCGTATTTGCATAATGTTTTGCGCCAGGATAGTTACCGTGCGCGTGCTCGGAGCATCCGCTGACGTGACGGCGAGCCATTCAATTCCGGCCTCCGGTGGGTGGGAAAACCCCAAAAAATGTTCCCTTCCAAGGAGCGATGGCCAATAGATCGGACCCGTCTGGTCGATGGGTCGCTGGGTAAAGTTGTCGTAATTTTCAATAACCTCAAAATAGTAGTTGCTCTATTATTAATACCGGAAACCGGCGCCCCCCCCCCCCCGGGGGGCGGAAGCCCGGACGCCCCCTTCCGGGCTTCAGCACCACCTGAGGAATCTTCCTATCCGCCCAGGTGGAGCTTCAAACACAGCACAACCGAAGAGGTGAAAACATTACCCGATGCGCCCGCCCGGAACGCCCGGAACCATCCGCGACATCCTGTGGCTTCATTTATTTCCGTCTCGGCGTCGCCCAGCCTCCGGCGTGCGCTCGGCAAGGATTCATTATTTACATTAATTTATGAGTTATGATGTCCTTCGCAGGGCGAAGGAGCGAAAGAGCGAGAGGACGAGCATTGTATCTTGCGGCAGGCGCGCAACACGTCGTCGTCGTCGTCGTCGTCGGGGAGTCGCGAAAAGGCTGTCGGATCCAGGCAACCCGCGAACGGCCGCCGTCTGCACAGGAGTGTGTCAGGAAGTGTTCAAGGACGCGCAGTAGGCCGCCCGCACGTTGGGGATGAAAAGTTTCACCACCAAAGCCAAAGTCGGTGTCCCGGCGGTTTTCTTCCCAACTTCTCGAGCCAAGGAGTTCTGAGGCCAACTGCTGTGTGTGTGTGTCTGACACGGTAGCATAGTTGATCAAGTTACTTACTTCATCCCTCCTCCGCTTGCCGGGGAGTTTTGAGGCTTCAGGATGTGAGGTCCTTCCGCTTAACAGCTTAAAGGACCTACACCCCCGGCCGCCGGGGTAAGTTGATTGATTTAATCCCTGTTCAAACGGGATTGGTCTGGCTTCCGGGGGGCTTCCGGGACTCCGGGAAAAGGTTCACCGGAGAGAGGGTCCTGCCAGGGCGAACTGGATCCCCGTGGGACTAATGAACTGTTGCCGGTGTGCCGGCGCTCAAAAATGCTGCTCTCAATAATCCGGGAAATGGACCAAAACCCGCGACCGGAAAAAACAGGGTCCGCGAATAATCCACGTCGTCGTCGTCGTCGGAACATCCGGAACCGTCGTAAACCGCGGGAGGGTGGGGGCGATCGGAAAGCGATCGAATAAATTATCAAACTCCAATCCGGCGGACCCCAACAGCTGGCGCCGACCGGTCACATTCGGTGTTCCCGGCCACCCTGGGGAGCCGTAAAAGATAAACGGTTCGCCTACGCCGGATCGTAAAATGGCGCACGAAAATCATTATGATCGTTTTGCCCTCATCGCCACCGCCATCGTTGTCGTCCGTTGCCAAAATCTACATTCTACACGCACCACTCCGGGCAACCAAGCAACAGGCTCCGAGGCTCCTAGGAGTTTGGTTTTCGCGTCAGGTTTTGTGGATCCCACTTTGCCGCCGATTGTCTAAACGGTTCGCTCGGCCACGAAGACGATGGCCACAAAACACACACACACACACACGCACGCACGTAGGAAATAAAATAAATAAAATATGAGACGCGCGCACCGGATGCGACCCTCGTGGGTCGCGCGAATCATTCCAAGGGCCTCGGGATGCGGAGTCAGAGGTGGGCAGGTTCTAGGGCGGACAGATAGATGCTGCGGGGCAAACGGATCACGCGAAGGGGCGAAAGAATCACGATTGAGGCCGCCGCCGCCGCATGTGTCGGAGTCGCGACATGGCCACGTTTAAGACGTCTTCCACTTGTGCTGCAACTGCAACACCCATTCCCGGAGATCTGGGACCCGGTGAGGGAGGGCAACCACAACTTGCGGAACATCCTCTGGCCCCATTTTCACCTCCTTTACTGTCGCAACGCCATGTTGGCAGTGAGCCGCAGCACGTGCCTTGATTATTTATGAGAATGCGCGCGTTCCACAAAGCTAAGAAGTGTGTCTGTGTGTGTGTGTGTGTATGTGTGTGTGAGTGAGTGCCGAAGGGGCCTCTCTCGCCTCCTCCCAGTATCGATGGTTCTCGGCAAATCGGCAAACCGGAAGGCGAAAAAGAAGCGAGAAAACCCTCAGAGGCACGCATAACACCGCCCCACAGGCTGGCGCTTTCCACGCGAGCTTGGTCCTTTTGTTGGGCCACCAATTTGCGCCCTCGGGCCCAAAACGAGGTGCTACTTGTTGTTGTTCTTGTTGTTGCTGCTGCTGCCATCGACAGGTTGTCGACAGGTTGTGCCACCGCGCGCTCCGGCCAAGATTTGACTTCCCGCCATTTTTCTTGCGTTTGCTCACCCTTGGCGTAGACGTTTCCCGGTGGCAGCGCCCCAAGGCAGCGCTCCAGGGCGACTGTCGTCGTCCTGGTGTCTTGGGCGAGGTTGTGAATCGAATTTTCATCATTATTCATACAACTTTACCGGTGCTACTTGTGGCTGGCGGCGAGCGCTTCTTTTCGTTGAAGCAAAATTAGCCACTCAACCGAGTGTTTCATCCAGCCTCGGGACAAGTACGGAACACGATCGGAGTTCCGTTCCGGTTCGTACCTTCGGATGGCGGGTTCGTGTGCTTGCTTCCTCCCGGAAATGCCGTCCGCCGTCGATGTGCAAATAAAGTGTGGCACTAAAAGCGGTTGCCAGAGCGTGGGCTACTTTTTTCCATTGGGTGCCATTCATTCACTTTATCCTCTCGTCCGCCCCGTGTTGTGGCCGCGTGCCAGCAAATTATGATGCGAGCGAAACCCGGCGAAAGACGTCGTAAAACGCGGAGCCATATTTATATACGACGGGATAATAAAGCAATTTAAATGTGATGACGGCCGGCCGGTCTCGAGGCTCGAGAGACTCTCGGCCGCGTGCGCGTCGTGGGGAAAAAAGCTTTTCCCGGGGAACGAGGGGGGAAGTGATACAAATTTTCACCTGACTCGCGGCAGCAGTGGCGGCGACTCCCTCGGTACGGACTGCGGGTGGGGTTTCCATCTGCGTTCGGCTGTCGCTAACGGCGGTTCCGACCAATCGAGTCTCAACGTCAATATGATGATGGGGAGAGTGCCTTATTTTCATCATCATCATCAGCATCAAAAGCCTCTCGTAATCTGCGTTTTGGAGAGCCGCACACATAAAGCCACGTGGGGAATCCAAAACCCCCCAAGCACGTGAATCACTAAGTCTTGAAGATGACTACTTAATTAACTATTATGTATTGTCATGACATGATCAGCCCACCGGGGAGCTTGGCGAAACGCATACACTACACGGCAGTGAAGTACAATATACAGTGCTTACAGCTCCAGCCGTTGTAGCGGCTTTTCCAGTGTTCCTGTTCCATTAGTTTTGGATCATGGTGTCCATGTCGCAAACGTGTTTGTGTGTTCTGGGATTATAAAGGTACTGTAACAGCTCGCTCAATCCCCATGTACGCCTAAGCTACATCGAAGAGCATTCGATCTCGAATGTCTATGTCATCAGTATGAGCCAGGATCTGGCTGGAATTGAAGTAGATGATCCCAGGGATCTCTACTCAAGGGATTAGAGAGCTTGCAATCCACCTTTAGCTTTATGAGCAACGTTACTGCTCTTGGTGATTCTGACAAGTCTGGTAAGTTGGCCGTATGGTGCAGATCTGAATCAAGGTGGTAGACTTTCCTCTCCGGAATCCTTCGTGATACTCACCAACTATCTCATCAACGTAAGGAACTAGCCGAGAAACAACTCTCAACAGACCGTTTGACTGATCTTCGAAGACCCTTTAAGGCACTTCACCGTCCAAAACTCCAAGGCTTCCAAGTGCGAAAATGCTCCAAACAAACACAACCCCGCGTAAACTGCGGCCAGGTAAACTGAAAGTCGCCCCCGGGCCAACGATTACGGGGCAGTGCGCCGAAACGGAAAGTGAATCCGCGGCCGCGACTACCACGCCATGGCGCAACAATTTTCGGGTCCCGCAAAAACCCGGCCCGAAGCCCGCTCCAGCCGAACGAGCCGCCGCTGAACGAATATTTGCCCAGCCCAAAGGGCGAGGGCCACTTGATGCTGAGTTTTCATCCCAACCCAGGGCAGTTCGCCCCGCAGTTCGCCCGGGGGCTCATCAAACATCCGAAAGAGAGAGAGAGAGAGAGAGAGTAAATCGGGCGAAAAACCAACACATCGGCAGCCGGATTGCAGTCTGCGGCCGCAGTGGAAAATGGTAATCTATATATATAAAAGAGTACCGCGTTATTGGCTGTTTACTTATAACTCAAGAACGGCTGAACCGATTTGGCTGAAAATTTGTCTGGAGGTAGCTTAGATCCAAGGGCCCCAGATAGGATACTTTTTATAATCCGAAAACAATTGTTGGCTTCTCTTTCTCACTAATGAAGCGTTCCCCCACCCCCCTTTCCCCCTTCCAACAAAAAAGGTCGTCGCGATCTCTCCCACTGAGGCGGCATCGACAAACGATAGACAGAGAGCGAAACAGCAAGCAATTGTCTCTCTCTTGCGTATGTTTACACTCTCTCTCACGAACGCCGAATAGTTTGGCAAATTGTCAGCGATTAAGAGAGCATCCACTTATTCTCGCGAGTCGCCACTGTGAGCAATTGTTTAGCGACAAAGGCGGATCTCCTTTCTCATATCTCCTTTCATCATTCGCGTCGTAAAAAAATTATCGTGTGTGGGAATAATATTGAATACTTCATTTTAAACACTTGCTTTTTATGGAAATAATTTTAATCGTAGGGAAGCATTCTCCAGTAATTATTTACTTGAAAATAGTGAAATTGTACCGTACCGTGTTTTGTTTGGGAAAAAATGTGAAGATTCGTGTCAATTCCAGCAATCCTGATCTTCAGGTGAATAAGGAGATACCAGCTAACAATTAGCAATGCCAGCGCCAAATCGTGAACTGAATGACGTATATAATCGAGATGTTTGGCGCATGTTGCGAGATGTTTTGGAGGGGCAATGATTTTACTGTCCTGAAATTTCCGCCAAACACTGCCAGTAATTCCAATATCAGCTGACGAAATGAAGTGCTTCTCTTCTTATTGGACAACGACCGCTGAACGGTTTTAGCCTGCACCAACCAGCGACAATGTTAATCTCTGATACTCTTTCTAAACGTTCGTTTTTACGGGCCGGGTTGTTAGTCCCGCGCCAACCCCCCCTGGAACGCCGGAATCGGGAATCGAACCCATGGCCAGCTGCGACACAGGGACGAGCGTTACCGACTGCTCCTATCACCGGGGGCCCATTGCCTCTGGGGCGAAACAGAGTTCGCCGGGCCTGCTAGTAAAATAATAAAAAAGGAAATCAGCCAACGCGACGTCCTCTCGGAGTCGGAGGTCCGCCCGTCTGGTCCGAGCAACTCGTTTGTTATTTTATTTTCCACGCCGACAGCCGTCGCCGACACACGACGGCCAGAGCGTAGTGGTAGTAATAGTCATAATCATTATTATGATTATTATAATGTAATCGTAAATGGCACTGCAGCCAGAAACTGCTCGAAACTGCCAAACTGACGGCTGGTCGGTCGCGCCAGACGACTCGCTGATGGACCGGGGACCACTCCAAAACACGCAACAACAAAAAAGAAGAAACAATCTACATCCACGCCCCGTCCACCGGGGGTCCTTCTGGAGGTCCGCGCTGGAGGAAAATGGAAATGGACAATGGAGAAAAAACACAGGAGGAAAACACTGAACACTACTGGACCAACCAACTGTACCGAAGTGTACCGGTGGCCAGGGCAGGGAGGCTTGGTGGCGCGAATGGACCGCGGTGGCCGTTAAAAATAGTTTTTCGCGCAAATAAAATCCCTCCCGCCGGGGTGCGTTTTTCCAACCCGCATTTTCTTTCCTCCCGAATTTATTTATTTGTCAAATAAAGCGCAAATACGAAAACAAAAAAATCGGCCACGGCACACGGCGCGCTCTCGGCGTAGGTTTAGTGGCCAGTGGGGTCTTTTTTTCTACCTCGTCGCATGTTTTGCGAGTAGGTTCCGTGTTTCCCTTCCACTTCCACGGTTGGTTTTTCCCCGGTGCAAAAATGCATCGCACTTGCAGCAGGTGATCCATTTTCGCACTAATTTATTCCGGTTTAATGCTGCGGACTGGCTTTTTGTCCGAGTTTTTCCTCATCCCAGCATTTTCCAGGCGGCCGGTCTTGCCTAATGCATTTGTCAATCCGCATTTTTGTGGAGGGCCTTTTTCTTTCTTTCACCGCTCGCCCTCAAAAGGTACACGCGGCGATGTGTGTTACAACGTGGGACCGTGAGCCCGAAAGATTCGTTTTGGAGAACGTCCTATACTTCGTAAAGTTGAGTTTAGTTATTCAAAAAGAGTCAATATTACACTGGTGCTGCTCTTTTCGAGGCCTAGAAGGTCATCTAATCCCCGGACCAGGACCGAATCCCTATACTGACACGGGATATTTTTGGGTTGTGGACTTATTGACCCACGAGGTGCACTTTCTGCGACTCGACCAACGCGACAGTCCCGTTTCGCTATTTGGTAATCATGCGTGAAAGAGCTGAACTGATTCCCGGACCCCTCGGGTTTTGGGGCCCGTTTTTTTCCGGGGTCCTCTTTCGGGCGGATTATCCACTGGTGCCTTTTTTCCACCCAATTGGTCGCTTTTACACGCCAAGCAACGCCGGCCGGGCTTTGGGAAACCCGATTAGGAATGCTTCGGCGGGGCTTCTCTGCCGCAGGACGTGCAGGAGCAATTAGTTTTCAATTTCGCCAATCGCCACAGCGAAAGTGCCATTTGCAGCGTTCGATGCGTCAATTTCCATCATTTACATCACCCGGAGAAGCGAGTTTGATGGCATTTTTTGCTTCGTACAATAGAGTAGAGCAATTGCAGAGTCGCTTTTAGTGTAAATTCCATCAACAAACTAATCAATCAACGGGGCAGCGTGTCGATTGCGAAAGCGATCGTGCTCGCGGTCGGGCCCAGCCTTTCAGAGCTCTCTGAATGCGCTGCCCTGGATGGGTCAATGTGCCTGAATGTGATCCTTCGGCAAACTGTTGCTCAATCTCGCTCTCTCTCCCTGTCTCGCTCTCCGGCACCGACGGTTGGCCGAGAAGTTCAAACGCCGCCGTCGCTGCCGCCGGGTGGAGTATTTTTGCAATTTTTATGGTTTTATCTTCCCCGAAGACGACGCTGGTTATGCGCAAGGATATACCTTTCGAGCCGTCCCTTTTTTTGTGCGTCCCTTGCCTTACCGGAATAGCGGAATTTCGCGGGCTGCGCTCCGCATCCGCCCGTTCCCGTTGTTACATTCAAAAGTTTTTCACCTTCCACCGGCCCAAGGATTACCCGGTCCGGGGAGGGGGGTCCTTTTTGCTGCGGCCGCATCCTTTTCACTGGCGGCCGCATCCTGACTTACCGGCCGGTCGAAGGCAGGCAAAACCAGAAGGCATTCGAAGGGCCGGCTGCCGCCGCTCCGGAAATTCCAACTTCCAACAGAATGGCACGGCAAAAAAACGGGCTGCAACGAAATGTTAAGCTGGAAATAAACAGCGTCGAACGGCACCAGGTCCACGCCCGATGTGGACCCCCTTCTCGAAGGGCACCCCGGCACGCGGGCAGGATTAGAGAGGTCGGGTTTCTTTCCCTACTGCTGCTGCTGCTTCAGTAATCCAATAGATCGGGATCGTCGGCACGTCGGCCGGGCCAGGTCTTCAATAAATTCTTCAAAGTAGGAACCACCGGCGGGAAAGGCAAAAAGGGGTTCCCACGGATTGGGATAATGTTGGGATGTGGGAAGAATTGCGCAGCCCCGCAGCTAGTGGATTTCCGGGGGTAGTCTGGAGTTCCAGAGAGAGTCTGCGAAAGAATTATTGCCTGCGCCTGTGGTGTCTGAGAGCAGCGTCTCCCGCCGGCTCTAGAGCCACTCCGGTGGGAGTTGAGAATGCGCCATAGCGCCATATTGCGCCACGAGTAGCTGGCGGGCCGGCGGAAGTTGGGTGGACGAAGACACCATTATCATTAGCCCGAAACATGCCCGAGCTGGAGATCCCTTGGCTCGCGAAAGAGTGTCTTGCGAGCAAACACACCCGCAGTAGACGACGAGTGGCCCAATCTCAGTGCCAAAGTACTCCAACCACCAGGACCAGCACCAGGATCCCCCGCGAGGGCCGAAAAACGCGAACTCCCGCAGCAGCACCAGCATCAGCAGCTGCTGCTGCAGCCAAATACTGGATCGAACGACTAATGCAACTGGTGCCGGTGCATCCTGGATCGCCGCAGGACGGCAGGCTGTGTGTGTGTGTGTGTGTGTGGGACGCTATTTGAAAGAAACTTCTGGCCACGTTCCCGAGGCTACGACGGCGTCTTGCGATGAGTCTTTTGTGTCGGTGGTGGCCCAGTGAGAAAACTGCAGCTGGCACGCCGCATGACACTCGAGCTTCGCCGATGTTTCGCCCCTTCCTTGGACCATCCTTCAGCCTCTAGCCTCCGCCGTGGCTCCCAGTGGCGAGACTTCCGGCCAGAGGCAGCGGATCTTAAAGCCCTTTCACGCAGTAGTGGCGCACTAAAGGCGAAACTAGAGAATGGCGCCAGCGGAAGGAGTCGTTGCTTTTCGAGAAGGATTCCCGAGGCGGACCCCTTTGCAGACACACGCCCGAACCGAAAATCATCCACCAAATACACACACACAACTAGACGCAGGCACGCAACTCGGCGTCGGACCGGACGCCGAGACTCCGTGTCTGGTGCAGCACACGCCCCAAGCTTTTCGCCCCATAAAAGTGACACGGGCACCCCGACCAAAGCGAAAGGATTTCGCATTTTGTTTTCGAGTGTATGATAATAATTGGCGCACAAGAGAGCGAGCGAGAGAGAGCGGTCGAACGGGCACTGGGTTGCAATAACACTGATAAACTTGCGCATTGTTTGTGTCTGTGTGCCGTGGTCCGGAAAAAAGGATAAGCGCATCTCCTAACGAGCAGCAGCGGCAGCGGACGAGCGTCGGGTGTCGTGATTTGGCATCGCCCCGAACTTCAACATCATCCGCTCGCCAGTCACCGGCGGTCGCAGATGTTGCTGCCCCGTGTTCCCCGTGTGTGTGGTGCACCTCTCTCCACGATCAAGGATTTAATTAAATACATGTACCAGCCCGGTCCGGGAGCCCGTTCCGTCGGTCGGTCGGAGCCTTGAGATGCCCGCCTGGTCTCGGTTACCGATTGCGATCCGACGGTGTGCCGCTCGTTCCGTCCAAGGTGCGAGAACTGCGGATCCGTTGGCACATCCTTTCGGTGGCCGAAAACTTTCCTTTCCACCCCGAAGTTATCAATTTCATGCGATTCCTGTTTCTGCCAGTCTCTGCCCTCGGTCGGTGTCAATGCAGCCGAGCGCACCTTCTGCGAATGGTCCGAGTTTTCCCATTTTCCCGGACACCCGTCGTAGTCCGTAGTAGTCCGTCTACGATAATGAACTTCGGCCCCGGGGAAGATGGGATGCTTCTCGGGGCTCACAACCTCGTTAGGGCAGTCATTAGGGCTTATCGATGGGGAACGATTATGACGCACTCACACACACACACGAAGTGGGCCACAGATAACGTGGTGTATTATTTGGTCATTAATCGGAATGGAAATCGGTGAGCGGGAGGTCTTTTTCTTTCGGTTGCCATTTCGGTTTTTTTATGGCCGAGAATGAAAACCAGGAAGCCATTTCGGGCGAACTTCCTGCGCTTTTGGTAGTCGCAGAGGTCGTGAAAAGTGTCTGGGCAATACGTGGATCAATGAGTCAATGAGTGGAATGTCGTCATAAAATGATCCTTTCATGGTGATCAATGATCATGGCGGTTTCAATAATCTTTTCCAATTTAAGCTTAGGGAATAGGAAATAGTCACATGGTGATTTTGGTCTTGTGGACGCCTAGGCCTTTAATTGTCCTCCAAGTCTTCACGAGTCCTCTTAAGGTCTCCTCTGGAATGTAGTATTCCACGACTTGTCCCCTGTGGCATTTAAAGGTTCCTTTTCATTTCACTTGGCGGGCTGCGGACTCCAGATCATCAACACGTTGTTGACTGTCGTGTGAATGGGTAAAAGTAGCATCAATTCTTCGTAAGAAGATGTTCGCTTCGGTTCACACTAACAGATCGATACTGATAGCATCTTGCTTGCTTCCGAACTTATTGACCCATGTGCCGAAACAGACTCTAACCTCTCACTAAGCCACATTTTTTGTCATTCACTCTTCGGCCACACAACGATCAGTGCCCTGATGGGTCCTCAAATGGGGCCCATGTACGTCCGAAAAAAAACGCAGCAAATCAGCAACCGTCGGCCAAAAAGCGTCTTCTGGTGGGCCTCTAAACTCTGCCAACGACACGCTCCTCGCTAATCAGCTGTAATCGTTCCGGGAAAACCCCCAGCGACGACGACGACGACGAACGGCGAGGCCCGAAAGAAGCGAACCAATAAATTATCTCGGCCACAATTTGGTGGATTTATTTTCCACCTCATCGGGCGCCCGGGCGGAGGACAAGAAACCGATACCCCGAGCGACCGACCGACCGACCGGCCGACCGACCGTCGGGGAATCCTTAATTCCACCGCTCGATTACCGCTGAAGCGAAGAACGCAACGTTTTCGTGGCCTCAGTGTCTTCGTTCTGCTCGGCGTGGCGGGCGATCCTTTAGGAGTTTCGAGAGCCGGCAGGAACAAAGGCGAGCAAGAAACAAGCGAAACCGAAGGACGAAAAACGCACACACAGTGCCACACACCGGCCCACACTTTGAAGATCCTCCGGGGCTGACCTCGCGCACTTGCGAACGCGAGGACAACGCGTCCACCGGGGGCGGGCGGGCGGCCAAGTAAAACCACAGGCGGTATCACGTGACGAGAAGCACATCAAGTATCCTCGAGATAAACCGACCTCCTGCTGCTCCCGGCCCGGGCCCGGCCCCATTATCGTCCTTGCTCGATCCCATCAGCGGCAGCATCATCATCGTCGTCGTCGTCGTCCCGGGACGTCGGAGTGAAGGACAGCGGAGCGAACGAAAGGGAAGACCAAAAAAAAAACATCAAGCCAAACTCATCAATCGTTCCGAAAACGATGCCGATATTTATCCGTCGCTCCGTCGCTTTCGTCCTTTTCTTTCCGCCTCCTTTTTTTTGTTCCCCGTTCGCCCACCGTCGGTTTTTCGCCACAGATTTTCCGCGGCACGGCGTCACCGTCGAAGATCCCGACGGTGGCAAAGTAACCCCAGTGCCCAGTGTTGGGTGTTGAAGGATGTTTTCTTTTCACTCTCTCTCGCACGCGCGCGCGCCTTCCCTTTCTATTCGTTCCGCGGCCGACAGGTTTCGCCGACGGTGGCCACTAGGGGGCCGCCCAGCGCGCCATCGGGTCGGCGGCGATGATGGAAACATTCAGCGCCACGGCGGCGATGTAGGCCCGGCCCGGCGTAATGATGCTGATTATGATGAGCCAGCCCGCCGGGCCCGGTCCCGGCCCCGGGCTCCGGAATGAACTCTGTGGCGGGCGCACGCCACGAGAATTAATGGATATTTTCAATGACAATTTGATCCTCATTGAATAATCAATAGCGGAGCGGTGCCGATTCGGTTGTGGGCCAGGGCAAGAGGTATGCTTTCCCTTTTTTTAGTGCGCCGGCCAGGACACCCTGGCATGGGAGCCGGACTGATGATCCCGACCGAGTACGGGCACGGGGTACGGGCCGTGTAATTCCGGATGCCCGAAACGACTTTAACTCCCCTCCGAAGGCACCCGATGGGTGTCTGTGTGTGTGTGTGTGCCATTAGAATCGTTAGCACCGCAAAATGTCCTCTCCGGCGCACCCGGCATATCCTGCCCCCGGATGGTATCTTCATTTTGTTTCCCACTCAGGCCCGTCGGCTTTATGGGCTGCCGGCGATGGCTTCCACACACAGTTCGATGTTGTGTTGGGATGGGTTTTTTTTGGCTCTGGTGTTTTTTTTTATTGCCTCCAGGATATTAGTGAGGGAGTTTTCGGGGGATTCCAGCTTTATCTGCGCCCATTATCAGCGGCGCTCGCAACAGGGCAGGTCCTTATCGCCGACCGGGTCTCGTGTTGGGGGTTGAAAATCTGCTTGCGATTGCTTTCCAACCTGCTCTAGTTTGCTCATGGCGCACCGAATGGCCACGGCCGGCCACTTCCGCTGGCAACAGTTCATTGCCCTTTCCCACACAGCAAGCAAACAGAGCCCGGTCCATCATTCCAGTCGCCCTTCAAAACTGACAAATTCTTTTGTCCGCCCCGAGTGCCCCCTGATTTCGTGGCGGACGGTTCCTCGGTTGGTGGCCACCGCGGCGCACCAAAGAAAACATATCCTTGGGGGTCGCTTCACCGGGCAAATTAAATGTAACCACGCTGAGCGCGAATTGCGTGGCCAATCCGCGGACCCGCGGTGGGGCTTGGAAAACAAATTCATCATTCAGACTTTCAACGGCCCACGGGCGCAACAAAGAGCGTTCCCGGAGAGTCGGCCGTCGGCGCCTTGTCGGTTATTGTTTTCCTCTGTTCCCCCGTTTTTTGTTCGGCCTGCCCCACCACCACCACCAGTCCGCCGTGGGCTGGAGATCCAAAATGGCGCTCATGGCGATAAGGAAACAATCGTTCGGAACGCGGCCGCCCCACGGTCCCGTAATGCCCGGGGAAAACCTCCATCAATCCATCGATAGCACCGGCAATCGATCGATCTGCCGACCGCCGACAGACAGAGAGAGAGAGAGAAAGAGATAGTGAATAGGGAAACGACAAAAAAGGAAGTGTGGCAACAATAAAATCCAAGTCACCGAACGACGGCCCAGCGGCCCACCGTGGTGGTGGTGGTGAAACAAAACAAACGGTATAGCCATTGTGGCCCCCGTAACAACAACAACAGCAAATGGCTGGCAAGGACGCAGGAGCGGCTCCCGGTGGGCGGTTTTCGCCGTAAAAGTGAAAGCCGCTGCCTTTGTGGCACGTGGTTTTGTTATCGATGATGGCCGCCGTCGCCGCCGCCGCCGTGCAGTAACCGATACGCCTGAATGTATGCTACACAATGGCACCGAGAAGAGACAAGCCGCGGAGCAAACAAAACAACATGTCGACAAAACTGTTGCGGAGACGATTTTTCTTCTTCGCCCGCCGTCTTCCGTAACGCATCATCATCATCATCGCCATCGCCCGGAACATCCGGATGGCAACAAAAACCGGGCCGGGGCGTGATTGTGCGAAAGTCGCCCGGAAGTGACCGTTCGGTCGTCGTGCGGCTGCGGGCGCGGAAAGCGAAACATTAGGAAAACGAATCAATCAATCTCGATCGGGCCAAGCCGAGATGATTCCGCCGGCGGTGCGGCGGGGTACGCGAAAATTCGGCCGCGGCTCGGGCCCGCGGAATAATGGGAATTAAATGTAAGCCAAAACAGAACCAGGCCCTGACCAGAAAACTCACAAAAAAGCCGTACGGGAAAAATTAAATCCACCACGCCGGGGAGGAAGAATGGGAAAGCCATCAACCGGGGGTGGTGATTTAAGAAAGTGATTGGATGCGCCCTAGGCGCACGGTGAAAGGCGCTTTCTAGTGTTTTTTTTTGTTTCTTCTCCACTTGAAGCACGGAACAAGAATTCGGAAGGTCCTCCGAACCGAGGCTTAGAAACAATGGGCTCGCTGTGAGTGCCCGCTAAGCCTCCTTCACGCACAGAGACGTTTCCGCAGTCCCGTGTTTCGGTTAAATCTTCAATCATCAAGCAAGATTTAAGCCTGACTTGACCGTCCAAGTTCGATTGCTTCTCGGGTTTCCTATTGGTTGTCACGGTTTGATCAAATTAGTAGAGCAAGACAGAGAGCGCGAGAAAATAGGGTGGCCGTCGATGATGGGTTAAGCAATGGGTCTCACTGGTGCGGGTAGCAAACAAAGAAACGTCAGACGTCAGGGTACAGGAAGGGGGCCCCCTGGACACCCTAATCCGAAACCGTTCCAATTGTTCCGTCCCACCTCACCGTGAGGCTCCGTGAATTAAACCGACCGAAAATGTATCGGTTTCGGTTAATAGTTTTTACGGTCAACTGTGTCCTGGCACAGCAGAAGCAAAAAAAAAATGGGACAGCATAAGAGCACCCCGGCAGGGGTGTCGGGGCCGGGAAAAAAAATCTGGGCGATTGTGGTCAGAATAGGGGGCGCCGAAATAAGCGGGCGAAAAACTCTCCCAGTAATCACGGCGCGCATTAAGATGATTGCGGGATTTTTTTTTGTTTGTCGGCTCGACCATCTTCGGCGTTCTTCGGAGGTCAGGAGCCGTGGAGCCGTAGGCCGATGATGGACGGCAGTCGGTCAATCGGAGAAAGTGACGGCCGACGCTCCGTGAACGCCTCGCGGCACCGGACAAATGTAATTGGCTTCCGGCAGCAGCATAAAGCACCAGTCCGAGCGGCTTTCCCTGCCGGCCATTTGTCTGTTGTGGATTGGTCCGTACGCACACACACCCACACCCGGGAGGACAGTCCGGATGGGGGGCAGATAAACATAAAATTAGCATTTTGATCATTTCATTGTGGCGAAGGCGCGGCGAACAGATGATCCAAGTAATCCGCGGTGAGCTGAGAATTCAATTTGTTCCGAGAAGCCATTACGCCGACGCTGACGGGGCCCTGATTGCAGCGGAGCAGAGAGCGCTGGCCCGGTGTTTTTCTGCTGGGAAATTGAATGAACTTGGGGCCCGGGTTTTGACCCAAGTTCTGAGTCTAGGTACGCACGGGCCGCAGATTCTGTCACCACGACGGACGATCAACACGAGGGCGCACAGGTCAGCGTACGCAAATTAGTGGTGGTCCTAATCTTTGTTATTGATAGCGATTTGAACCGCGGTCGTTTTGGTCTGAGTTTGTCAGAAATAGAAATCAATCAATGGTACTAACTAATCTTCTAGCTGACGCGCTTCGGAGTGCGATCGTCCACATCGTCTTCAAGGTGGACTTCAGGTGGGGCAAGGTAGTGTCCCTGTTTGTCATCGCCGGCGACCTCTCGGTCAATTGCGTCCACCAGGGTCACCCGGACTATTTGTCAAAGGACGGCGTAGCAGACGTGATCGAGGACGAGCACGTTGCGAGGATCTCTCAAAATGGCGGCAACATTGCACGCAACATTGTGTACAAGTTTTGGAATGCAAATCTTGCATACAATGTTGCGTGAAACATTGCATACAATGTTGCATGCAAGTTTTGAAAACAAAATATTGCATACAAGTCACTAGTGTTACCTACCAGTCGCCCCTCCTCCCCTAGTCAAAATTCGTATTTTTCGGGTTCTGGATTTTGTCAAAAATTGCTCATTTTTTTTCGAATATTCACCGCCTGTTCCGCTTTTTCTCCAAAACTATGTGTGAAATCTGCCACAGCGTAGTTTTGTGACACTGGACAGTGAATACAGAACAATTTGACCCTCCCACATCTCCGGAGAGGGTGGCTACCATACAAACGAAACACAAAATTCAGCATAATTCGAGTTGTTTTCGAACAACTTAACACCTATAAGATCGAATCATTCACGAAATGATGCCGATGACATTGATTTTCTTCTGGGAATGCCGTACATACTAGCCCGTTGCATGTTGGTCTGACCGCGGTTAGTTGGAAGGAAACCCTGCCAACTATCAACGTAGTTGTTCGATTGTTTGTCTCGCGTTCCGACGAACAGTGGGCCATCCTTGCTTCCACCCTGCCACGTGATCCATTAATGAATGGGAGAAAAAATGGGTAATTTTCCACACGCACATACAAACACCTTTTTTTTACGTACGGCTGCAGTTTTCCCAGCACATTTCGTAGCGTTTGAAGGTTCCCGTGGTCTGGTTTGTTTTTGTTCCAGCTCGGCAGCGAAACCCATCACAATTACCACCTTCGGGGTAACCCTATTGCAACATCTACCCGTTCGCGGTTTTACTGCTCCTGCAGTAAAGGGATCCTTTTTTTTTTTTTAGATGAGAAAATTCTAACAACACAGCTGCGATTCGGAAAAGCGACCCAGCGAAAAAAAAAACCCCGGCCATCCGTTCGACCGACACGTGGTTCAATTCCGACGAAAAACTCCTAATCAACGGACCTGCATTTAGAATTGCGTTTAATGTATGCTCTGGTGGCCCGCGGACCCCCGACAGTACTCACATCCCGACGTTCGACGTTCCCTAGCCGGGCGGACCGGAACAATCGCTTCGCTTGCTGTTTTTGCTGCCATGGCGTGGCTTGGCCGCTGCTGGTGCTGCAACTGCAGCTGCGGTTGAAAACTATCCACTGTTTGAGTGTGGTTTTTTGTGTGGAGCACTGAAACGCTGAAACCCGGGAGTGGCGTTTGTTTTTGTGCGGCCTCGCCAAGCCTCACCGACACCTTTCGCCTCGCCGGGCAATTCAGGCACCGGCGGAGAGGCCGACGATTTGTGTGAATTTTTAAGCACCACAATTGCCTTTTAAAATACGTCGGCTTTAAAAATGGCCACTAATTGCTGGCAACTTTACTGAGTTCTTCGACAAATATTTACCCCACGTATGGGGTTAGTGTACCATGCTGCTTTGGCCTATGTTGGCGCATCAAGACATCGAAACACGCCGCCGGCGGCGGCGGCGGCGAAACGGTTGTCCTCGTTTTAAATCGAGCCGCGTTTGAAGGACACGTCCCGGTCGTGTCTTTTCGTCTCTCTCTCGCTCTGTGTGTGTGTGTGTGTGATTCGACTGCTCGAAACATATTTCACACGACCGACCGATCGATTCTGGTCGTCTCGGAGAAGGCCCCCGACGGCTTGGATTGAGTCCTTCTGTCGATGGCCGTTTTTTACGCCCACCCCATTGGCCGTCCGTTTTGTTTGTTTAATTTTCTTTTCTCTCCGTCTCTCTTGTGCTCTCTCTGTGTCTCTTTCTGTCGTACTTTGCCCCCTATCGGCCGGTGCTGCAGTGCGGCGCTGCAGTTGCCCGTAGTGCACTTTGGCGTTTGCCACTCCATTGCGCCCCACCCGGAGTGTGTATTGTTTCGTGTTGCGCCATCACTTTCATGCACCACTCCCGGTGTCCCCGAAGCCCTCCCCTGCCCCCGTTCCGCACGAGCATAATGCCGCATTCGGTGCTGCTTCTGGCCGCCTGCCAGGATCGGGGATTTTTATTTGCAGTTTATCAATAATGCAGCCAGCGCAATTATGGCATTTGCCATTTGCCCAAACAAAACCAATAGGCAGAAGGTACGCCATTTTTTTTTTTGCTGCTCCCGTTTCAATTTGGCGTCCTGCAGCTCGTGTTGCAGATTGCTCGAGTGCAGCAGGTGGCGAGCGGCGCTACAGCAGCAGCAGCAGCTTGTAGGCGACGATGATTATTGCATGATGATGGAAAACCGGAACGATGACCGGGTCCGATTGTTCGGGCTTCGGCCGTGCAAATCCAGGACAGCGTGACCATTGATCGACCGGACCGACCAGGACGACACCCACCGGTGGATCCGCGTGTTGATTTAGCATCCCTTTCACTAATGGACAAACAGGTTCCTTCCGTGCCGGTTCCGGTTCCCGTGTCCGTTGCAAGTGTATTCTCTCTCTCTCTGTGTTTCCCTTTTTTTGTGTTGCTGCCCATCTGCTCGATGGTCACTCAACCTGGCCAGCAATCGACTGTGTGATGGGATTACTTCATTCCGTGTGTGGAACTGGCGCAGAACTGTTGCACGGTCACTGCAAAGAGCTATCTCCTATTGCATCTCGGAGCTTTTGTTTACTTCAAACGACGCCACCGGATCCAGTCACGTTAATAATCGCTACCTCGAGGGCCGCTGCCGATGATGAGCTGGATTAGTGACGAGTATCCCGATTCCGGGATAGGCGGGGGAAATGCTTTCGAAATGTGCACGCCAATCAGCCAATGACTGACAGGACCAATTTCGGACAGTACCCCCCACGGATCGCTGGACCCTTTTCCCGGTGGTCTCGAAACCAATCGAAAACTGAGCGCAACAGTCACAAAAGCATCTACCGTTCGTTCCCCCGAGCACAGATATGGCGCAGCGTCTGTGTGTGTGTGACCAATTGTTTTAAGGATGGTAAATAAAACATACACACACACCCCCAAAGTCCTGCTGCGCACTGTTTGGTTTAATTATACGCCCCAACCAATATACGCGAACCAGCCAGCCAGCCATCCAGAATCGGTATCCCCGGAGGACGCGTCCCGATCCTGGGCGGGATTGGTTTTTTTTTATTCATCCTCCCGGATAATGGCCACCAGCCAGCGGACAGGAATCATTTTGATGCCATCGATTAGGGCACGGCTGGCGGCGTGCTGGGTCTCTCACTGTATCAGAGTCCGCATTGAAGGGATTAAAAATTCAACGCCCCACACACACACTCGAAGGGCCAAAGAAAGAATCGATTCGATTTCCGCGAAAACCCTGTTCCGGTTTGCTGTTTTGGATCGCTTCGAATCAACAGCACTTGGTTTGATAGAGGATTCATTTAAATTTTAGCGCCCGTTTAGATTGACCCGACTCTCTCCAGTCTCCGGTCGAAGTCACCGGTTCCGGTAAACACACTCCGGTCTTTAGTCTGAGCCCCGAGTCTCCGGCAACTGGACGATTGGCAAATAAGCGAAGAGGTGTCCCGTGAAGACAGCGATCCCGAGTTTGTTAGTTTTTGTCCATCGAGCTCTATTGCGCTCGTTTCTAAATTTGCGGATGAACCCGCTCTTGTCACTCCCAGTTCTTAGTTGACGAATACCGCAAGTCGAGGAAGAGGCCCACTTTGGTGCGCTATCCGCCAATCGCGTTGTTGGTGATTTTTGAAATCGTTGACCTACAGCAATTTGGAGTTCCATTCGAAAGTGACCCTCAATTCGTTAGTGGGTCGCCTTTTGTGCCGCCATTCCAAGAACTCTTGCCAAACGAAGGTGGGAACTACGGTATCAGGGAGTTTTTAGGGACCAAAACCTCAACTATAGGTCCGGATCTGGCTTCCGAAACTAAGATTTCCATTTCGTGGATCACGTCTCGAGAAGTGTCCACAATATCGATTCTTGCCGCGGCTTAGAAAAAAATCTAGGACCTCACCAAATTGGGTTAACCATTGGATCAATTTTATTACCACAAAAAAGCTCCACTTTCGGGACGACAAAACTGAGTTCAATAATTTAATTAATTTTGTGGGTTTTTTTTGTGGTTAACTTGGGCAATTCTCGGTATCCGCCTGTCAGAAGGTATTGAAGTGAACCATTCTGAATCGAACATGGCGGCGCTCCGGTGTCTGGTGTCGCGGAAGCGAAAGCAACGATCCCGGGGGCAGCCAGACGGAAAAATGCGCGCCCTAATCCGGCTCCGGCCAGCGCAATGACCGGATGCAACCGGTCGTCGTCGTCGTGATGGCCGCGGTTCGAAAGATTATATCTGCGGAGTCTGCTTTCTCACCAAACACACGCCCGGCTATCGGTGTTGACTCAAGCTTCGAGCTGCGCAAACCCCAAAACCCACACCGAAAAGACTTTCGCTCCGCGTTCTCTGCATTCTAATTAATTGGAATAAATTAAATTATCTTCGAGCCGGGCTGGCCACAGACGCTTTCCCGGGGTTTTCCCGGAAGCATTATTGCATTAATCATGCATCGACGTTTCGGGATTAGAGATTTCGCCGTCCAGCGCTCAGCTTCCGACGGCAAAGGGAAAATTATAATTTAAAACAAGAAGACATTCGTCACGGACCCGGGACAGGCGGCCCAAGATGGCGGATCCGAAGAAGGGGAAAAATTAGTTTTGGCGAGATAGTTCCGACGCTGAAGACGCTGCTGACGACGACGACGATGATGGCCCGGGCCGATGATGGAAAATTTGCATTTTTCCCAACCACCCGCCCGTCACCCGGCAACGCAAACCGGAAATTCAATTTATCGCAACCCTTTTTTTCGGCCATCCGTAGCCTCCGCGCACCGGCCGGACCAGGGGGAGCGGAAAAAGAAAGAACGCCCGGTGATAAGAGCGCCCGAAAGAGATTCATTTTAATCTCCGAAATCGGAAAAGATGTTGCCGTGGAAAACGAACGGAAGCGGGACTGGTTTTCCCCGTTTCCCCCCCGCCACACTACGCTTTTTCCTTTTTTCTTTCGCGTCAGGTTGAGGTTTTCCCGCCGCCGATTCGACGCCGGGTGGGGTGCCCCGAAACGGCTGACGCGGAAGCCAATTGTAAATGAGCACAGTCAGCAGGATAAATGTTTTTCCGACCCCCCCAAACCGGCGGAAAAGTGCGGAGCCTGTGGCCGCACCCCGGTTCGATTTCCGTGCCGGCGGGCGGCCCCCGTTCCGGGCGCGTCAGCGAAATGTATGGATTTCAATTTAATTTTCCTGTTTTCACGGGCCGTTCAACCCGTTCGCCCGGAAAAGACCGCCGCCCGGTGGGAAAACTCGGTGTTTCTGCATCGCGACGACGACGACGACGAGGCCGCTCGCTGTTGCGCCCAAATAAGCCCCTTTTTTCCCGCCAGGATGAGGGACCCGCTTTTCGGGGGGTGATGCAAATTTTCCGCCATTACGATCGCCGTCCCGCGAGGCGAGGATCGTTGACTCGCAGTAAGCCCCCCGGGGGACGGGACCGGAGACGGGGTGAGTCCGAATGAAGGATGGCTTCTCGCCACTCATCCACTCTCTTTTACGGGGAGCTCCGGGGGGAAAACTTTCCACAGGGCACTGCGACAGGATAGGGAGACGCTCTAGTGAAAGTTCTGGCTTCCGGGCGCACCGAGCAAGATGTTGCGGCCCGTCCGGTTTTCCCTCGGTGCCGGGGAACGGTGGTTCGGTTGACTGGCGAGAAGTTTGTCACTTCCGGGCGCAGGAACCCAAGGCCATCGATAGTATCGCCCGGGAGGCCACCGGTTACAAATGGCTCCATATGTTACTCCGCAGTACGCAGCCACCTACTGGCTGCGCCCGAATTTCCACTTTCGAAGTCATTTATTTCCGTAACGCACTTAGTGGCGCGAGGCTCACTAGCCCGCACGTCGTCACCGCCCCCCGCCCTACTAGTCGTAAGGATTAATGGGAACAAGTTTCCAGGACGTGGCCATGTGCGAAAGTTGTCGTCGAGGGCTTCTTCCGTCGACTCCGGTCGGGTGAGAGTGCTCCAGAAACTCATATACGAGTGTTCCACCGTTCAGAACGACGGCACCCCTCGATGGGACTGCAGCTGTTGCCACCGCGGTGGTGGTGGTGGTGGTGATGGCGACGAGAGTGTGGCGGAGCCCAACACCTGACGCCCGGGGCGGCGAACGGCAAGCCAAAGTCGAAGGCTGCACCGACGGCTGTGTGTGTCGATGGCGACGCTTCCCGCGTGGCCCCAAATAATGGTCCGCGATTCACCGTCAACGTCAACAACTTTTGTCATTCCAGGCCCCTTCCCAGCACCCTCTCCGCACCGTGTCGTCCCACCGAACAGCAAGATGGCGCACGCTGCCAACAATCTCCCCAAGAGTTTTCCCGGGCGATGTGTAAAAATTTCAATTTTCAACAAGTTGCCCTCATGCCGAGCCACATTTTGTACACCTCACCGCGCCCGGCCACTACCCCGCAAAGAATGCCACCCTCCCAGCTGTGGCTGTCCTCCGCTCGAGGGGACCAATAATGAAACTAGCAAACGTGGCAGTGACAGCAATTTCTTTACCGAGCCAGCCAGCCAGCCAGTGCGGGTTCCACCGGGGATGCTCGGGGTGGGGCGGGGCGGTGCGGGGTCTGAGCAACAGTGTGTCACTCTATATACTACAGCGCCACATCGTATATGTACTCGATGTGGGGAGCAACCTGCTGCTGCTGCTGCTGCTGGAATCGAGAATTCCCGAGAACTCCCGGCAGCTCGGCTCGGGGTATATGGCTCGAGTCCCGCACACAGAAGGACGAAGGATTCTTCTCGGCCGCAGGCAAAGTGCTACTGCATTATGCACCACCAATAAGGACGCGCGGAGGCAACCTGCTTGACGGACGAAATCCGATCCGGACGGAAGCGACCCAACCGGGTGGTTGGGCACCGCAACCGGAACTCTCTCGTCTCGTCGCCCACTTTTTTCTGCGCCCCGTTCGGAACCGTGGGCAAGAAAGAATAGTTTGCATTCTCCCGTTTGTGCTTTCCCTCTGCTGCTTCCATCTTCTTCTTCTTGTTCATCGCTAGATGGTGGAGCCCAACAGTGGCCTAACGCCGCCTAACGATTCCATTTCCGGACGCGCGGGGTTGCTGGTGGCCTCGGAAGGCTTCTCGGATATGGGAAACCCCCCCGTGCAACGCCACTGATACCATTCGGTGTGTGAGAGTGAGAGAGAGATGGATAGTATAACGAGAGACTGAAGCCATCCCGACCGGGCCCTCCACAGCCAGATTGGAGTGTGCAACAGGATTTTTTCACCGGAAGTGTATCTTTCGGTGGCATTCGGACACACCTGACAGGGGGCGCGGGCCTCGGGACGTGGGGTGCATAACCGTGTGGTCGCGCCCGAACTTCCTCGACGGTGGCGCAACAGCTGCCTCCAAAAACGAGGGTTTCTTTCTTGTTTTCCTGAGGCCGGAAGTGGTCGGAATGCCGGCGGTGGCGGAAAAGACGATGCTACTGATGACGATGGCCCGCCACCGCCCCCGTCACCGCCGCCGCCGCCGACGATGATGATGACGCGTGTATGAAAAAGCGGTTCCGCCGCAAGGCGTCCGAGCGTCTCGACGTGGCGCGTTTAAACCCTTTTCCAGGGCAAATATACTTCCCTTCCAATCCCGTTCCGTTCCGTGTCTGCCTTCGTGCACATGTGTGTTTGGCCATTTGGCCAACACGAAAGTCAATTTCGCCGACAAACACACACACGCACGTTGGAGGATATCACTTAGTCGCCCCGTTACTTGGAAGGTCCGCGTCCGGCGCTCCGAAGGACTTTAATGGTGGAGCCGCTTAAGAGCGGGAACGCTTCCACTTTTATTGCTTTCTGCACACACACACCCAGACAGAGAAGCGCGAGTGAATTTGCACAAAAGGAAACAACGATTACAAATTGTCCACCGTTTATTGTTTGCCTTCGCACGTCCTCCGCAGTAAGGCGACGGAAGAGACACACACACATGAAAATTCGCTCGCGAATTCACATGAGATTTTCGCTCCATCAACCTCAAAAGTGGTCGTAAGTTTTGTTGACAAAGAAAGAAACAAATTTCAACGCAAACAGTAGCGGTTTTCTATTTAAGGATGTTTAGGAATTGGTTAACTAGAAGCTAACTCAAGGTAACAAAAATATATACATCCCAATAAGAAAATGTTAGGTTAGGTTAGGTAAGAAAAGAGTCTGAAGGATACAAATATATAATCAAAGGTAAGCTTAAACAAGCGAATTAGATAAAGATGTGAATAAGATTGTCCGTAATCTAATTCATAAATGTGAAAATAAAATGAAACAAAATAAGATTAATACTTTAAAGAATGTACTATATGAAAGTTTCATGATTTCGTGTTTAAGATTTACATTGCTTCTTGATGAGAAAAGCACCGTTCAAACGGACCGGAAACAACCATAAAACGTTGGTTTGCTGACTTCAAACGTGGTCGTAGAGACACCGATGATGCAGAACACTAAGGACGTCCAAATGGGACGGTAAAACCTGAAAACATTTTTAAAAAATCTACAAAATCGTTTTGAACTATCGAAAAGTGCACTTGCGTGAGTTAGCTGACATTGTAAAGATATCAAAAGGACGTGTGGACATTACATTGGCTAAGGCTAAATTCTTTAGTTACTCAATGCAACTTAAGCTTTGTCTAGAATTGTGAACACATGTTTTAACAACACCAAATTTATAAAAGTCTGAAAATGCATTACCTTTACCTTCACCTTTAATATTTAAGCTTATTGTTAACCGATTACTACAACATCGCACTGATAAATGCACAAAGAAACAACATTATAAAAATGACAAACAATTCGAGATAAGTAATACCGGGAAAATTCGATTCTCGTTTGTAGCGTTGAATGAAAACGCAGTTCCGATAGTAGCTTCTATTGTTCAAGTTCCACGGCTGCAGCAACGGCAGCATGCGCGGCACTGTTACCTGCCGATGTCTCCGGTTTCAATTACACCTGTCCACCCTATGCATCCTCCCCACCCCCGTCATACCGCGGCCACCCGCAACCGAACGGGCATTGTGCGCCGTGCATGTCCTCGGCGAGCGCAGCCGTCCGGAGGTAATGCGGATTCATACCCAACCGTACGTGTCCTTCGGGCTCATCCATGCATGAGACTCCCGTACCCGTGGCCCCCCATATGGCCATGTGTTTGGGCTCCCCTCACCCCTCACTGGTGCATCCTTCCACTGGTCGGTCCGAAGTCGGAGTCGCCGTCGTGTTTCCGGTTTCGCCGGGCCGGCCCAGTCGCAGTGTTTTCCAGCGAGCACCGGGAAGGTTTTCATTTCCTTCCACTTTCCGGCCCGGCTTCCCACGCACCCGGGTCATCCCGCCACCGCCGCCGCCACCGACGGGTGTGTAATATTTCGCTTTGCATTCGATCGTTGATTCCTTCGCTGGTTCCGCCGGGCCATACGGGTTTGTCCACCGTTACAATTTCGATTGTTTTCAGCGGTTGACGATTGCGACACTGCGGGCGGGTGGGCGGTACGGTGAAACAGGGTGGAGTGGGGTGGGGCGGAAAAACACGGACACGAACGCCATTGCAACCCTCACACAACAGGCCAATTGTGGTTTACCCTCGGGGCGACTCGGCTACGGCGGGCCGGGGGTTCCATTGGCTGACTGCGGTCGACATTCGGTTCGGCCAGCCGTCGGGAATGTTGGCAACTTTTTTCTTTTCCGCTTTCCGTTTTTTGCGCCGGTTTCCATCCGCCTTTCCCACACGGAAGTTCACGGCATAAGAACCTCCGATCGGCGGCGGCGGAGAAGCTGAGCGGAGCGAATCCGGACGAGTGTTTTCGCGGCAAACGACATCGTCCTCTGCGGCGCGAGGAGGGAGCTTTTCCTTTGCGATCTCCTGCTCCTGCTAGCTTTTTTTTTTGGTTGATTCTCCCTGGCTTTCAAATAGCGCAGAACGCAGAACCAAACCGCGTTTGAGGTAGTAATTGGTTTTGCTTTTCAGAAAATTGGAAATCTAAGCCATTCCCGTTTGGCCGGGGCGTACGGGCGCGTGTCGAAATAGGACCGCAAGGACGACGAAGGACGACCGTGCTACGGAGGCCGTGCGGCACACAACGCGCGACACAACATATTGTTTGCCGCCGCACGGTAATCGTTCCACGATGGCTTCTTCTTCTGCCAGAGCTCTCCCCCCGCGGGTGTGCGGCACCGATGATTAATGAGCGGAAGACGCCGCCGGTGGCCTGCTGGGCTGCGGTTGACTTTAAAGGCGCCGCCACCGTCCGGTCGGTGGCTTTAAGGACAACGGCCAACTACGATATAAAAACGGACCCGCGGTCGCTTCGATCGGGGTGCTGGTTCCAGTAATCGGCCCCAAATTGTTGAGTAAAATACGAAAGGCGCATTCCTGGTATCCTTAGGATCATTGTTACGGGAAGGTTCCTGATTTTTGGCCGCAGATGGATGCACTTTGATGCAACATCTTCTTGAGTCGCCTGCCCATCCAACAGTCCGCATTCACTCGACATTATTCATTCAAATGTACAGTCGGATTTTTTGCATTCTTTGAGCTGGCCAAGGCCAAGACACGAGGTTTAATTGTCCGTTAGGGTTGCTCATACTTAATGATCATTATGCAAAGATACATACAGAGCACATAGAACGTTAGAA